>NC_081405.1:298436925-298624425 GCF_030272615.1 Cryptomeria japonica
TCACGAGATACAATGCACTAAGGGCACTGCTGACCCAACCCCCCACCCTAGTTTTCAAAAGCAAAAAATAAAAAAATGGTTTGGTCTGCACTAGATGGAAAGCGGCATTTTTTTCCCAAGTTTACTTTTTATTGAATCCTGAGTAATCGGATTCTATTTATACTATTGGTTTGCAAAGTTAATCCAGAATCCAGCTTCCAAGTAGCGATACTATGATATAAACCATTTTGTTTTGTCTTTTACATTTATGATTTGACAGTTGATATTGAATTATCAATTTCCAGTTATGTTCTCAATTCTATATTTAATTTGGTACATTCTAGTGTACTTCCACTGAAAGATGGCAAATTGAGATAATTAATGAGTTTGTCATCATTTGACACTAGCATTTTTTATAGACTCTTTTGTCATATGTGTTGATTCAGTTTTTCTGATCAATGCCTTCCTCTAGTTTTCATAGTCCTCCATTATTGAAAGACGTTGAACTAAACTTCATCTTTTGCACAAGAGAACCCTTATTAGCTGATTGTGCTTCAGATTTTCTTCTCATGATTTATAAACCAAGTCGGATAGTGCCAAACAACTCACCAACTACAAATATTCATTGTACCAAATACTCACCACTTGTCTAAACTAAGTAGACTGAAAGAAGCAAAGGACTTCAAGAGAGGAAGCTTCAGATAGCACAAAGTTGAGGATCCACTTCTAGCGAAGGAAAGAAGCATCAAAGTTATGGGTCACATAGCTACATTATATTTTGCATAAAAACTCCCCACAGCTGTAGCATGTGCATAATTGTCGGATCCATATCATCTCAGTAATTGTCATGTCCAGTAGCACTTCAAGTAGATTATAAGCATTATAGTATTTAATGTTGACCTTCATTGTAACATATGTTTCAGTAGAAAGGAAAACCATTCATGGCACAAAGTTGTATGTGTCGGCAAGTTGTATCATGAAGAAGCCATCATAGCAACTGTTGTGATATGGATTTGTAGCATTGAAAGTTTCAGCCAACAGTGAAAATTTGTGGCAGCAATGACTGTCATTGACATGACTATGGGAAGGACACAATAAACATCAATTATTTTTACAGTTGCAGATTTCAGTGTGACAGAGCAACACTACCTTCTATCTCGACGCATTTTAGTGCTAATCATCATCTAAGATAATGAACAGGGAGATGTAAGGGAGTCTTGTTCCAAATCTATGGACACAAAAGATTAAGAGATGGAGGAAAAATTCTTCTATATTTTAAAACAAAGCTTTGGTGGGACCAAAAAAATTCATGTGGGGTAATGTGATCCATAAATAGATTGATTCATCACCAAGATCAGTTATTTGAGCTCAGTAACTGTTTTGGAGTGGTACACAGTTTTGCCCTCATAAATGCATTTTTCTCGCAGAACAAAAACAATACTTTGGTGGCACCCAAAGTTTTATATTTTTACATATTCAAGTTTCTCTCCAGACTTTATGCACTTTCCAAAAAAAAGCAGCACCTTGATTGAACTCCACATGCAAAAGTTATGGTTTCTGTACAATAAAATATCCCAAAGGAAACAGCAGCACAAAAATATCAGTTCCAATAGGGGACACTTTTGAGAATTGTCAATTCCATGAGGGGCTGTTCCGAATCCATCGGTCTGATGAAATGGCTGGCTTGTCCCAATTTGAAGTGTCAGAATATGAAACAACAAATTCAACTTTGTCGCATCATTTCCACACCAATAGATCTTTCAGTGATCGGTTATGAACTTCTAGCAACTATATGAAGACATGAGGAGATTGAATTAGTTCATTGGAATAAAGAAAATGATCCCATCTTTTGGATGCAAAGCAGAATACATAAGAGTGAGACTGCAGCACAGAGGAGGGAGTTACAAGCGAAGTACTAAGCTCATGCGGTTCAGAGTTCTCAACACCAAGGAGCACTAGAAGATTAGGATACACATGAAGTGAGTTCATCACACTTTTTATTTATTGTTTTTAACATTCCAAGGAAAGCTTGGAAGATGTGCATTTAGCACTTTAAATTGCTTCGGTTTTCCTTTCCTTGAGGTTTCCATGATAAATATGTCTCTCTATGGTGTGATTTTCTTTTGTTCATGCTTGTTTATGAAGTATAAATCACCCTTCCACACTTTGAATGCACAATCTAACACTACCTCAAAGGAATTCCACTATCATTTGGATGAAAATTAAAGTAGCATAGCATGTTTGGAAATTAATTTGGACTGTTCATTTCTGCAGGCATAATCTTTTGGAAAATCATGGATCATGCATTTAGTTTCCAGAGGCATAATCTTTTGGAAAATTAAGGATCATGCATTTCATTAGAAGTTTTTTGTCACAGGCTAAACAAAATGAAATCCAAGATATGGAGCAAAAATAAGCTAATTAAATTTTTCAGACCACAAATTTAATAGCCAATCTGTCTGACCCAAATTGCATGAGAAGAGATCTTGAACTATTTTACCCCAAGTTTTCGGAATGGGGACAGCAGGGGACAGTGGGACGAGTTTCTGGGATGAAAAAAAAATTTGCCAATTTCGGGGACGGCGGGGCGACGGCAAAGGGGATGGCTATATAAAATATAGGGAAAATTTAAAATATATAGGAAATTATAAATGTTCATATGAAAAATAGATAAAGTGTGTATATATACATTATATTCATGTGAAAACATGGATAGAGCATGTACATGTACATTATAGAACCTTCACATACTGCACTTATGTTCAGAATTCATTGTCAATACTCAATATGCATTCAGAATTCAGAATTCATTGTCAATACTCAATATGCATTCATAATTGAAAATTCATTGTCGATATGCTAGCACTTGTTTGCATGTAGTTCATTGTTTCTTTCTGGTTGAAGAATATTTTGATAGTATTCCATTACTATTATGACCTACAACCGCTTCTTTATGCACTACCAAGTTTTGGGTGTTTGTGAAACTCATTACTAAGCTGTTATTTATATTTCTGAGTGCTTTTGGCTATGATTCAGACCTGTTTACTTTTCATATCAGTGAAAAGTCCAATATTGCAGACCTGCTACCACCTTTTTTACGCACTGCCAAGTTCTGAGTGTGTGTGAAATTTATTACTAGGCCACTGCTCATTATTTATAAGTGCTTTTGGAAGTGATTCAGACATGTTTACCAGTCATATTAGTGAAAATCCAGCTTTACAGACCTATAATAAAATTTAAAAATATTTTTTTAGAGCATTTGAGTCTTTTTTTTTTTAAATGTGCTGGGAAAAAGGGGACAGTTGGCCGTCTCCGGGACTCATTCTTGAAGGGTCTTCAAATACAGAAGCTCTACCTTAATGGTTTTAAAAGACTTACCACCTCCTTAACTTCTTAGTGACCTTTACAATTCAAACTTTTGAAAACCCACTTGAGCCAGTTTTCCAAGAGGGCACCATTTGGCAAAAGAAGCACCTGAGAAGAACCCAAGAAAAAGACTCACTGTCTGAGGAGCAATTCATTTTTTTTTCAACTGCACCTACGTTAATTAGTAAGAAGAAAAGCATGAGCAAAATGCCCAGACAATCCTTAACTAGTTGCAACAAGGATTTTGAGATAGCTGATAATAATTCTTCAAAGTAAAGTAGAGGCTGAGTCACAGTAAATATAAATTCCAGACAAGATTGGAATGTTTAGCTCTTTTGAAAAGCCTAACAAACATAGGATTACTGTTGGATCTATATCCCAGCATAGATGGCCACCCAAAGAAAATACTGACAGATCATTGCCTTGTTTTGTTAAGCTGGATTTCCCATCCTCAATAGGACATAAGCAGACAGTAAAGGAGGAGATGCTTAATCCCATCTCTTTTAAATTTTTAAGTATGTGCTTTCATGTGAATTATATATATTGAATATATAGAAAGTTAATTTCTTTCATAATAATCATATATCTGATACTCAATGCATCCTGTTTAGTTTGTAATGCAGTTTTAATCAAGCAGTTCTGGGCAATAATAGATTGTAAGAACAACTTAGAGTGACATGCAGTGTGTCAATTACAAGGAGGTTTTGTTCAAACAACTAGTTGACCATGGAGAGAAAAGGTAGTATTGTGATATAGTGATTACATAGGGTTCTTGTTGAAGCTAACAATATGTAAGCAACTCCACACAGTAATAAATGCCCATATAAATATGACAGATTCAGAATATAGATGGCCTGGAAAGAAAATGTCAATTGATATTATTTACTGCTCAAAAATTTAGTTGATTGTAATATCCCCTAATTAGTTATACTTTAAATTAACCTAAATTCACTCAAATCTAAAATAGGTAATTAAGTTTATGGGAATACCTTTGTATACTGTTTTCCTGCAACACAAAATTAGAGAGCACATATGAAGTAATACTTATAGACCGAAACATATACTAATGAATTAGATTGAGTGATACCATTCTTTAATGTATTAATTACGATTAGTATTATATTTGTTAGATAAAATCAGATTGTATGTTAGTTGTCATTCTTTATTATCCAATTCTTAGTGCACTACGGTAGGCTAGTTGGATAGGGTGTCCAAGAGACCCTCCACCCTAGGCCCAAGAGCAGATGCTACCACCTCCCCTCTTAAGCCACAGAACAGATGCTACACCCCTCTTGGCTCCATGTGGCAGGTTTTAAGCATCCACTATGGAGTGGCATGCCTAAGAGAGGGTCCCCTATATACAATGAACAATCTTGTTTATGATATTCCAATGAAATTATATTTAATGTCCAATTTAGTCCATCACAGATATACAGTTACTATAACTGTTTATACTTAACATTGTCATCACAAGTTCCATTATATTATGTTCATGCATTATATCAGGTTATCATCAATGCTTTATGTTAATAATATCTTGTTATCATCATTAGTCCTTTATTTACCATTATTTCATTATAATTGTTACGTTGTCCCTTATATTATCAGCATTACATTGAAATACAGTATTATTCCAAATTATAAACAGATTTTGGTGGTATTATCCATCCTTAGATTACATCAACAAATATATATGTATATATATTATATACTATGTTAAATTCATTCTTTAATTACCAATCCTACAGTATGTAATTATCTCAATATAGACTTGGATAACATTTACCTCCTACCCTTGTATCGTATTAATGAAATCTATCTTAATTATATGTAGTAATTTAGTTTCAACAATATGAATGACTTGTTATGCTGCAATGCTAAATCAGAATCCTCACATACCTGTTGCTGACCCTATTCACTGTTAATCCTTGCTGGCAACCTTCCTATCTTACCCGATTCCCCTTATTTCCTCCTCATGTCTATTGGAAGGTATTTATCCTTCCTATCATGGGTGGAGAGACCACTACCAACAGTCATGCCTTTTAGTAGCAGAGACCCTTTTGAAAGGTCGCTGCCTTTCCCTTTATTGCATTTCTCAAGCCATGGCAACCATTCATAACAAATCGTGAATGCCAGTAATTATTAATGCAAATACATTAATCGGGATATTATAATAATAAGAATCAGTTGATAATAATCACTATTACTTAATGATATATATAATCAAAATATAATTAGTAATAGGAATCAATTAGTATCAATATAAGATATCATTATTGGTTTTGCCTGAATCTTAATAATAGTTGTGTTCTGATCTGATCGATGGATGTTCTCACTGGAAGTTTTGATTCCTTTCCTTTATATCTCTCGATGTGAGGGAGGGGTCATACCTTTTCATCATGTATGCCCTTTGGCAAGAGACCCACCCGTTCACCATTAGTACCCTTTGAAAGAGTACAACTCCTCATTATTTCTGCCCTTTGAAAGGGACACAACCTTTCACAATCAGATCTGCACTTCTTATTAAATTGGATCTGCATTTCTGATTCCCAAATTATCCCCCCTCAAATGAGGCTCTCTTCTCCCCTTTTATACCTCATTTTTGGGAGAGTCACAACTTATCATTTCAGTCCTTTTGTCTATTCATTAACTTAGTTAAATTTTTAATTATATACTTTCATATTTTTATTCTAATTTTATTTTTATTATTTTAAATGCTAATTTTATTATTAATATTTACCATTAAATTCTATTTCAAAATCGGGACATTACAATGATGTAAAAAATGGAAACAGCTATTAAAAGAATTAAAATTTGTTTATATCCATGCTACTTTTCAGTTTCTACAAACTTTCAGAGGTCAACTTGGATACCAGGTAATTTTGCAATGTGTCATGCAGTTCATTGAAAGGATGAATACAGCAATTCATCTTGATGCAGAACAAAGAAACTGAGAAACTCACCTGAAATACAAAATCCTTCAGAACCATTTGTGTTTCCATTAACACTATCTGTGTAAAAACATTCTGTAACTTTTCCGCAAACCCAGGAATGTCATCAATCAATGCATAGGCATCAGCCACCTGAACAAACTTTGTATTAGAGTTTAGGATAACCCATGGAAACTGACTTTGTGATTAGAAAAAAAATAATAGAATTCTGTACAGACAACAGTCAGTTTGGATGATGCTATAAGTCACATCAAAGAAGCCTTAAGCACAGGCATACTACTGACTTTGTGTTCATAAAAAATAGTAGAACACTGTATAGACAACAGTCAGTTTGGATGATGCTATAAGTCACATCAAAGAAACCTTAAGCACAGGCATGCTGTTTCTGATGTTTACTGCATGGAATAAATTTCTCAAATCATTCACATTAGTTTACTAATATCTTCTCGTACAATATTTCTATATCATGTGCCTTTCAATTCTCTTACAAGAAAAAAATATGAATCCACTTCTGTAATTTAAAGGATTTACAAAGAAACAACAAAATAACTATAAGCAATAAGTTTTCTACATAGTCCTTTCATATGCAATTTGTAGAAATATTATATTCATGTCCATAAATCACCAAAATAAATCAATGGAACTCCATAAATCTGATAAGATAGAAAAATCCTGCTATATAAAGTGGTAAAGTGAAATAAAATGAATCAATATATATAAAAGCCCTCACAAATGACAAAACCATGTATCAAAAGCAGAAAGAACACAATCCTTGTGAGATAAAGGAATGTGAGAACAACCACTGCTCAAAAGGAGAGAGGTCGAGGCTTCTGGCTCGTCACTAGCAAACAGAAAACCCACAAAGCATCAACCACAGTTAAGTCAACAATACAGAAACTGTAGATGCCCCTGGAGAATGGTCTAGGCAGGCCAGAGCTGTTCAAGGTCAACATCATGCTTGTCACTCTTTTAGCATAAAAGATTGAAGTATTCCTGCATAAAACAAGACCTTCTACGTGCATATAGACAATTAAGGAACATTTATTGGAACTACAATTGCGCAGCCAGGAGAAGAAAACATTGTCCATCTTATCTAATTTGACATTCAAAAATCATTTTAAGTGAAAATAATATTAGAACGTCACATAGAGGGAGGCAATGGGCATAATATATGTCATTCAAAAGTTATCTGAGAAAAAATTATATTACATCACACAAAGGGAAGCAACGGGCATAATGTATGTCATTCAAAAGTTCATAAAATATTTGTTGACAATGCCCTTCATCATTTTCACAAACCTCTAGGCATTAAAGTACCTTGTCCACAATCTTCTGATGATAGAATTAGAGCCTATGGCTTGTTCAGGATCACCAATATTACCTCCCCAAACATTGACTCAAAGGATAAAGGTTGTTCCAGTCCCAAATGTTCGTTGGTCAATCGACAACTCATATACTTCAAAGTTGACAATGGAAGCCAAAATTACCTAATATTAGAGCCACATCATGTTTTGTTGGGCAATCATGACCATTAGAGCCACATCATGTTTTGTTGGGCAATCATATATGTTCCGTTGACATGCAATCTATAATGCAAATCACAAGAATGCTATCATAGATGTTGGCGAGCATGAATACTACATACCAGAATCAATCCTAGTTCAAAAATGAAGTTTATCACTCTTATAATCAAACAAAATAGTAAGAATGTCCTAGCAGCTTTGACTCATACAACTTTCTTAGTGCAACCACACCTATTGAATTTATGTTCAAGGAGAACAAGAATCTATTTCAATTACCAAACAAAGTGCCTCAACATTGTCACATAAAACATACACTTGTCCTAATACCAAGGCTACCATTATCTAATACATCTGCGTACTACAAATTGTTTGTCAAGCATGAAGAGATCAAGCAACAAATCCAAGAACTTGTTGATGTGGACCACACATCAAAACCAACTCTTCAACTTGCAACATCCCAATTGTGCTCACACCAAAGGACTTTGCATGGCAATTGTGCATCAATTATAAAGAACCACTACCATCTTCCTTGAATAGAACATCTCCTAGACCAACTTTGAGGTGCCAAGTTTTTCAGCAAAATCAATCTTATATCTAGGTATCATCAAATTCATGTTGTATATACAAACATTTGGAAGGCAAAAAGGTTTGTTTGAACGGTTGTTGATGAGCACATAGTTATACTGAGAGGGAGGGGGGTGTATCAGTATAACGATAATCTTTACTTTTTACAAACTTAATACCATATTTAAAACTTGATCAACAATAATAATTCCATTATCTTACTAATAGATGTTTCCTCTGTATGAAGGAGGCCAAAACTATTCATCACTTGTTCCCGCATTGTGATTTTGCTTCTGAAGTTTGGGGGTCTCTTTTGTAGTTATGGAATGTGGATTGGGTTATCCCTTCTTCTCTTGAGGGCCTACAAGATTGATCATTATCTCCATGTCTATTTTTTTCATGATGTTATTCTGTGTTTCTCTTGTTTTCCTTCTTTGAATTTGTCTTACTGAGCTTTCGTTTTTCTTTCTTGCAAAAGACCCTTCCCTGTGGACTTATATCTTCATCTTTTCTAGAGATAGGTGATATGCATCATTCTTCAAATTGTCTCTTAACTTGCAAGATCATGATCTCTTTGTCTATCTTTTTTATCATCTTGTCCTTGATCACTGCCGTAAGAGATGATGTTGTTTTCTTATATCGAGTAAGATTATTCACTACTTGAGCAGCATGTCCAAAAAACTGTAGGGCAGCCATATGAACTCTTTCTCAATTTCCCATCTGTATTCTTAATTATCTATCCTCTTTTTTCACATGCGATTTTTTCAATAATTTCCTCATGTTACCTGATCATTACCTTCCCTTTGACATCAATGACAAACTTATATGATGAATTCTATCTTAACATCAATAACAACTTCCAATCATCTACATATCCTTGACATCAATGACAACATTTCCAACAGTTGCTCATGCCCTTTGGGTTGACAAACACACCAATGCCATTCATCCAAATGACGAACAACATTCTTAGGCCATTCCCCAACTCATTTGTTGTTGTCTACCTTTGTAGTATCCCAATCTTCACCAAGACATGAAATGAACATCTACACCATATCCAATGGGTGTTTCACATCTTGTGGCAATACAATTTCTATGTCAACTTTGTGAAATGGCCATTTGTTATGTCAGAGATTCAATATCTAGGATACATTGTGGATACACAAATACACATGGACCTTGTCAAAATCTACAACATCCAAGAATGACCTACACTAAAGAATCTCACAAAACTTCGCAACTTCTTGGGGATAGAAAGCTTCTACAAGAGGTTTGTACTTAACTTTTCTTGTGTCACGTTGGCATCGAATCAAATCACTAGAGGTGGCACAAAAGCAACATTCATCTAGTCCATCACACAACAAAAAATATTCAATGAACTAATATGTGAACCATGTTATACATCAATGTTTGTGCTTCTAGATCTTCAGCAACCACTTGAGATATGAACCAACATCTCCAAATATGCATTTAAAGAAATCTTCACTCAAAATGGCTATCAATTAGTTTTCAAAATGAGACCTTCAAGGCAACTATTGCAATATCTCACGTATGACAAGGAGCTTTATGTCATTGTCTAGGCATGTAAACAATGGAAACAATACATACTATGTAAAGAAACTATTATCTGTACAAAAAACATCATAAGTGGTCATCATATCTCCAACAATTCCACCTCAACATCAAACACAAGAGAAGTTCTAATCATATAGTAAATTGTTTGAGTTGACACTTCATGTTCTTCTCAATATGCTTGGCACATGGACATTAGAATGACACATGATCAAAATTATATGCATCATATGCAAACTCCTCAGTAATCTATCACATGTTATGCAATGATAAGCAATCCTAAAAATCTTGCAAAATACACTAATATATCATTCTCGACACTTGTGTGTACTACAGAAGCAAGAGTGGTAGAAACTCATATGGGAGGCTCCTTTTAACAAGGTTACAATACACTTATGTAGTTGAGAAGATCCACGATGTATTGCATAAGTACTTCTATTCACCACACCTTTGATTAAACGTAAACAAGAATATCTGATTCTACATGCATGTAGCATACCCAAATCAGTTGACAAAAGACAATCTATATACACATCTTTGCCAGCTCCGCCAAATCTTTTTGAACTCATTCACATTGACTTTATGTCTGGTTATCCCACCATCAAAAGGGGTAATGACTATATGTAGTGATAGATAGGTTCTCCAATATGGAAATTTGTATACCTTGCAAAACAAGCATTTCAGCTATAGAAAGAGCTCAACTATACATTCAAAATGTAAATTAGGTTTGTCTAAATCAGAAGTTGTCTTTTGGCTAACTTGTCATTAGCAAGGGATTCAATTTGTCAAAAAAAACCCATAGGTTGAACCTGGCCCAACTGTACCTTTGGAGAATTTAAATTTTGATGGATGATATAAATAAAGAACATACTGAAATATCCCCCTCGGATTTTTTCCAGATTCTTACCAAATTAACCACAGAAAATTTAAACAATTTTTTTGCATGCAGTTGTTTACAATACACCTTCAAATTAAACTGAGATTCATTAATTTTCAGACTGAAATAATAGTTCTGAAATTAAAATAAACATTGCACTAAAATCCACAGCAGAACAACAACAAAAATTACCAATCCCAGCCACAGCATTTACAGTTGGATTGGACAACTAGCAGATAGAACCTGAAGCATAAAGCGAGCCACCTGAATGATAACTCCAACTGACAATGGGTTTCCATCCACTGCCTCCAAGCTTGAGGGTTTGCGTCCTCAAACCTGCCGAAAAACTAGAGCTTCCCAAAAACTCCCCAAAGAAACAATCTTCAAACATATAACCAAGCATCCCCCAAAATGAGCCTCTCCAAGTTATTAAATAGCTCAACTTGTGACTCTTCGTTTGTCCACTACCTGCCTCTTGGAATTCCCTTCTATTTATTAAGTGACTTTACTTTTAAATTTGTTGTTGACATAAAAAGTCACTTTTAATCTGCATTAATAAATAATTAAATTAAGTTGTCTTCTTAAACTTAATTATTTAATGGGTTTTCCTAATGTCCCAAAAAAGGGACATTACAGTCCTCCCTCCTCAAAGATTGTTTGTCCTCAAGCAATCATGAATCTACATACCAATACCAGGATCCCAAACCATCCTCAGAAACATTGTTCTACAAATCTGTTGTGCCACACTAATTAATCCCTCTACATGCCCATGGTGAATCAACATATCCTGGTCCACAAGAATCAATGCACCGAACATGTCACTGCCTAGATCCCAATCAATCTGTAGAGCCTTCTATAAGAAATGAAGGAGTTTGTCAACCAATCACCCTGAAGTAACCGTCCATGCCGGAAGAACAACCCAATCAGATGATCAACAACATAAGTGTTTTCAAACATGTCATCAAACTATAGTTCCGTGACTCGCCATGACTCTCCAAAACTCGGCGAGTCACAAGCCGAGTCACCCTCGGCGAGTTTTGGGTGGCTCGGACTCAACAAGGCTGACCCGAGACTCGCTCTATGCAAAACCACTAGAAATTGGTTTTTTTGCCGAATTCTGCGGAGTTTTTGCCGAGTCCTATCGATTTTTTGCCGAGTCCTGAGTCGGGTCAACCTTGCCAAGTCCGCGCCGAGTCTGAGTCTCGTCCATGCCAATCAAAGAAAAAACACCCCTCAACACTCCTAGACCATTGAATCATTGATGTATTTAATGTAAAATCAGGAAGTGCTCTATGATACCAATTTGGACAGCCACCATGCCATAAGAAATCAAAGTGAATGAAGTCACCAAACAACAAATATACCGCTGCCCTATCAAGAGGAAAAGATGACAGTCTCAAGATTGAGGTGTGTATGTCTTCACTGCCCAACACTGTGTTGACGTGTATTTTGTACACAATCATACACAGAATAAAATACCCAAAGGCATCTTATCCTCTCTTGAATAAAGTCTCTAACTGCTGAAGATATCGCAAGAAGGATCAGTTAGGGTGACTCCAATGTTCTTTTAGTAGGGTCTCTACGTGTGGATAAGCACCAGTGGTCGTTGTGATTGCTGTGTCATCAAGGGGCCTTACGTTTCCGAAGAATTTCCTAAACTAAACAAGCTCTTAAAAAATATCAAAAGAGTAGGGTTTGCAAGAGATCTAGTCTAGTCTAACCCTAAGAATGACTCAATGTGGACGAGACTTGGCGAGATTCTACCAACTTCAATATTGCCATAAATTAACAACTCAATTGAAATTGATGCGATCTTCTAAGGTAACAAATGATTTTTCAATACATCAAGGATCAAGGACACTACCACGAAGGCACATATCCAAAATACAACAACGATTGAAGGTTTAAGCGATTCAAGTTTATCCAGTTGACCACGCAAGGAGTTCCTACAATCAGCAAGAAGCTAGTGGTTTGGAAAGTGAATCCTACCAAAGATCAAGTCCAACACTTTGTCCTTCAAATTAACACACTACTTTGATTGAGAATGATTCAAAAAAATGAACAACCATGAAGATAACCACAAGAATTGCAATAAAATACCATAACTTCAATATTTTATTGATCTCAAAGCCATCATGTACAACAATTGTTTGAAATTCCTTTCTCAAAGCTCAATCTTGCTACAAAAGTAACTTGCTTATAAACTCTAATATCTCTCTAATTCTCTAATACATCATTCTTCTCTAATTTTCTAGTTACAAAATGAAAGAAATGAGGGTATAAATAGCATCCTCAATTACAATGAACGGTCCAGATTGAAAAGAAGATCAATGGCCAAGATTATGACACCTAAACCCTAATTAGGGTTTATTACAAATAGCCCCCTTTTTACTGAACAATATTAAATGCATAGCCAAATATTAAATTTGGCACAAAAATTTAGGAGACATAGACCAATGATAATTAAGGTGCCATGTCATCTATAACAACCTCTCATCTAGAATCTTATTCCCTTTCCAATGCTCCTTTTTAGCATGTGCAATGAATCTTGATACGATTCCTTCGATCTCAGCAATTGGAATCTCGGGAAGATTCCTCATTCTTTCTTCCAAGTGGATGACCTGATCAAATGCCTTGAGAAGAGCAGTGTCCCATCCAGGTTCAAGTTCCTTAGTCTTTTCAATCAGGAGCATGGTAGCAAACATCTGGTCCCGTTGCTCATCAGTGATAACGTTAGCATCCTTGCAAAAGATGACCTTAACTCTTTCCTCCAATTCCTGCAAATCCACATCTGTCTCAACTTCGATCCTCCTGCCAAGAATGGTACGTAGTACCTCAAATACTCTGTCTTGGATCAGGTGGATAACCTCCTCAACATGATTGCATCTGGTACTGATATCCTCGAAGAGAACTTCCTTCATCTAGAGTAAGGTTGACCACTGAAGCAAACTATGAGGTCCTCCATCCATGATCTTTTCCTGCGCTAAGACCTTCCTCAATGTTTGTCTGATTACTTGCAAGACAGGAATGATAACATCTTTAGTATGAGCAAAGGCAGCTATCGTTATCATCAAGTTGTGGATGATCTCAAGAACTTGGATAGCCCGGTGAATAGTCTGCATCATCCTCGTTGCAAATTCCATGGCAACTGTATGAGATTTGTCAATCCATGAGCTCATAAGCTGGATAAAACTCCTGACTCTCTCTGCCTCACCAATTGATTGAAGGGGAAGTGCCTGTACGGGCGATCTTGCTGGATCCTGACATCCCAAAGGTTGATTGAGATGGCTGAAATATGTTCTCCATGCACCGACCTCTCTCTCAAGCTTTCTATTTTTCTCCATTTCTTCCCTAAGCTTGTCTTTCAATGCCTCAAATGAATCGGTGGCATCATCTAGTGTCTGCTCGGCTGTGAGTGGACCAAGCTCAAATGTCTCTACATCATACTCTTTTGCAAGGATCTCACCTTCATACTTGTCCACGGCCGGTGTAGCTATCTGCAATTTCCTGGATCCAGTTTCATCTCTGATCATCTTGGACATCTTAGTAGCCTTCCTCTTCTCTGTCACTTCCTAGGAATGTCCAACAAGGCTCTCCAAATCAATCACATTGTCCTCGTCCTCGATCACAATCACCCTTGTTAGTCTTTCCTTTAACCAATCTGGGATGGCAGATCTTGTTTCTTTAACCTGAATCTCCTTAGGCAATATTTCTTCTTCTCTGGGAGGAGATGTTACTTCGTTATCTTCCCTATCTTCATGCAACTCATTATCTTGGAGAGATCCACCTGGTGACCTTCGAGGTGCCTGTCCTTCTTTATCGTTCTGTACCATTGATTCCATAGACTCCTCTATCTCAAATGTCCTCTTCTCTTGTCGAGAAGATGTGCCGGATGAACGATCTCGGTTGGCCTCCTGCTTCTTCTTGGAAGATTCTCTTTTCTCAGGTCTCTCTTTCCTCTTCGAGCCTCTTGGATGGAGATTGCCTTCACTTGCGCTTCGAAGGTTGCCTTCGCTTGCATTTCTAGGATTAGGATTACCCTCACTTACACTTGCCCCACCTTCAGCTGGTCTCTCCTCCAAGGTGAAAGTCATAGCTATGCCCTGTTCTCTCAACTTCTGATGCTGCACATCAACCCATCTGCGAGTACAAGACAAGACTGGAGCCATCAAAGCATCTAGATCCACAACCTCAGGCTCATTCCAATCTAACCTCACTGTTCTGCTTTCTCGATCATAGGATGATTGGAGATGTCTGCCACTGTCCTGAGCTTGGTCGGTGTTGACGTGTGTTTTGTACACAATCATACACAGAATAAAATACCTAAAGGCATCTTATCCTCTCTTGAGAAAATAGTCTCTAACTGCTGAAGATTCGCATAAAGGATCAGTTAGGTAGACTCCAAGGTTCTTTGATGTAGGGTCTCTACGTGTGGACAAGCTCCAGTGGTATGATGTGATTTGCTGGAATCACAAGGGGACTTACATTGAACTTCCGATCTGCTTTGCTGGACACAGGCTCTTACTAACTTGGATTTGAAAAATAGAAAAAGGATAAGGGCGAAGAGAGGATCTAATCCTAATACTAAGAATGTAGGAGCAATGATTGGATTTTTGATGAAACTCTAACTAGGTCTTGTTTTGACATCAATGGAACATCTACACAAGACTAGTGCGATCTTCTAAGGGGAGCTTTATGATGTTCAAATTATCACCGCAGGCATAGATACCATCCAAGTTGATGCATATCAATGAAGAGGCAACAAATTGAAATTGAGCTTAGGCTGAATGATTCCAGTTGACTACGCAAGGCAAGTCTGCAATCAACAAACTGCTAGTAGTATGGATGTACGAATTCCACCATCAATCAATCACATTTCCTCCATTCATCTAATCATCTACCATCTAAGATTGAAGACTCAACAAGAAACCATGCAAATTGCAAGAAAAACGACATATTTCACCATTACTTCAATGAAAATGGAGTTTGTTTACAATCAATGGCAACAATTTCTTGCCTTGTCCTCCTATTCTACTCTAATTGCTATTCTATCAACTATATTCTAACTCTTCCAACTATTTACAACTCTCTCTAATCATCTAAAATTTAATTCTTACAAAATGAAATGCCTGGGCTTATATAGTGCCCACAATACAATTTGATGGCTTAGATCAATTCAAGATCAATGGCCAAGATTTTACAATGAAAACCCTAATTAGGGTTTGTTACAACCATTACATAACATTTAATGCTTGACCAATGATAAAATTGTATTGCTTGGACACATGTCCCTTTTAGAAAAATCGACCAATGGATAGCCGGGGTAGGTACATCGGAGTTTGTGCCACCTTCCATGAGTTAAGTACATTGAATCTGGACATGCTGAGATGGACTTCACTGATTGGAGAAATGATGACTAGGACGCCACCTCATCTGACACTTGAAGCTTGCTAGATATTCAATTTGATGTCGTTGAGAGACTATCTTTAATTAACTCTTGTTCTAACTCCTTTTGTCCTTGATGTGCAGGATGACGATGTACCTCGCCTTGGAACGCTGGATTGAAAGAGGTCGCCCATGTCTTGGCTTGATCGTCCTGGCGAAGACCGTCCTTGATCCGGCTTGATTTTCCTTGAAGAGACCTCCATTTGACGCCTACACAACATTTCAAAATTAGTAACATGATTTTGCAATACATAACATAAATTAGAGAGCAAATTTTAGGAAACTTAATGATAAGTCCTTTATTAATCATTTCCTAAAAAAGACTGAGCTAAGGAAAAACAAAATTTCAAAATTAAGGCAATGACAATCAAAATTTGAAATTAAAACAAGAGATCTTGCCATACCTTACTTGAGAGCTAACTCTAAAATGCAAAATGAATAAAATCGCCTAGGCAAAATTTGAAATAAGATGGTCTTGATGTGATCTTCAAAAGAACGTTCCTCTTATCAACTTCGCCACCCTTCAAGTCTTGGACGTGATCTCTAATGCCTTGGCAAATTCGCTTAAGTGGAAACTTTTAGATTCGCACCACCTTGGATAACCTTGGCACCACCTTGCTTTGTAAACTCCAAATCGCACTTTGAACACAATTTCGCACCTTCTCAAATCGCATGTGAATGAAGAATGATAATGTGAAAATGAAGATTCTCACCCTCCCTTTATAGCGCTCACCTCATACTTACCTTAAGGCCGACTTGGTAATAATAAAGCAATTATAAATGATTTTTAATAAATAACAAAGGCCGACCTTCATAAAATAAACTCAAGCGCTCCATTTTTATTGCAAACAATAATTAATTAATTAAATTTCCTTGTTTATTAATTAATAAATTCGATTTTTTTTTTTTTTACAAGGCAAAAATAATTAATTAATGTTTTGCGCAAATTTTAAATGCCATTTTAATTGAATTTTCAAAGATTATCGATTTTTAGCATTTAAAATAAATTCAGAAATGTTTGTTTGAATGCCAAATTGTGAAGGTGAAAGATACGTACCTCATCGCCCTGGTCCCTTGGAGAGGGACAGGAGCGATCCATCAATTTTGTCCTGATTCTCGCAATTTTGACGTTCAAAGTTCTCATCTCCACGTTGATTTTGCGATGTTTGTTGGGTCCTTCAAGCTTGAATGTCTTGCATGCGTTCATGAGTGTCTTTGGATGTTCATCGCCCTGGTCCTTGTCCAAAGGACAGGAGCGATCTTCAAATTTCCACGTTCAATATGCATCCTTTTATCTTCGATCTTCATTGTGATGTCCTCCAAACGTCGTCCCTTGCCTCGCTTAACCTCACCTTGCTTTGATCTTGAAGGAATATGAGTGCTCTTGATAGGATCGCCCTGGTCCTTGTCCAAAGGACAGGAGCGATGTGAGCTTTTTACCTTGATTAGCAATGTTTGGACGTTCAAAACTCTGGTATGTTATCTTCAAACGATGCCTTAGACCTTGCATTACCTTATGAAATCTTGTTCTTACGTAAATCTTGCACAAAATGACCAATGCATCTAACATCGCCCTGGTCCCTTGGAGAGGGACAGGAGCGATCTATGTCCTAGGATGCGAATTTCATCATTGTGACGACCTTTTAATGTTTGTGCTTGCTAAAGACGCCTTGAAATGTCCCTCGCCACCTCGTCTTGACTTGGATCGACCTTGAACTTGCATAGGAAGTAACATCACCATTGTATCGCCCTGGTCCCTTGGAGAGGGACAGGAGCGATCCTCCTTTTGTAGCCTTTATCTCACTTTGTCAGGTTCCAAGTCTATATTCAACGGATTCGTCTTTCTTCACTCCATTCGTTCATGCCTTGACATTGTTTGTAACTTTGCAAGAAAATCAATTATATCAAAAATCGCTCTGGTCCCTTCCTGAGGGACAGGAGCGAACTAGACATTTAGGACCTTTGTGGACGTCCAAAAAATCTTCATTTTGTATTCAATGCGTCCATCTCATGTTCTTCCTTGCTTTTGAACGTACACTTGTCTTGACATTTGCCTGGATTCTGTCTAATGAAGGAAATCGCTCTGGTCCCTGGGAGAGGGACGAGAGCTACAAGGTACCTCGCCCTGGTCCCTTGGAGAGGGACAGGAGCGATTTTGCTCTTGTGGGCCTCATTTCACTTCATCACCTTCGAAAATTATATTCAACGGATTCGCAATGCCCCCTTTCATTCATTCATGCCTTGAGATCGGTTGAAATTTGGCGAGAAAATCATCTACAACAAAAATCGCTCTGGTCCCTTCCTGAGGGACAGGAGCGAACTTAAGCATTTTGGTCCTTTGTTGACGTTTGATAATCTTCAATTTGTCTTCAACGGGTTCGATTGACCTCCTTTCTTGCCTTCGAACATAAAATTTGCTTGATCTTTGCCTAGATCGTACCTTATGAAGAATTTCGCTCTGGTCCTTCAGTGAGGGACAGGAGCGAATTTGACCCTCTAGGCAAAACTTCATCATCTCATTGTTTTTGATCAAGTCTGGATGCTCTATCATGCTCATTTCGTCCTTCACCATGCCTTTGATGTCTCGATTCGTCCAAACAAGGTCAGGAATGGCCTAACTAAGCATTTTCGCTCTGGTCCCTTGGTGAGGGACACGAGCGATTCGCCTTGGTCCCTTGGAGAGGGACAGGAGCGCTTTTCGCTCTGGACCCTTGGAGAAGGACACGAGCGAAATTTGACTTTTCGCACTCTCGATCAGGACAATTTTAATGGAATATAACATTTAAGTATAAGAGACATTTTTATACTTTAAGTTATATTCCATATATACTTTCAGGATGTTTGAGAGTGGTTTCAGACCTCCAGGAGTTATATTGCAAAATCTAGTTTTTGGAGGTTTTTTCAGTTTCCAGACTTAGTCAAATTCCAGGATCAGGACATTCCAGACTTAGCCAAATTTCAGGATCAGGGCCTCACTCAAGCCGGACTTGCCACCCTATTGATTTCCCCGACAGCGCTTCAAGTTATATTCATTTGATAAAATGTACCTCTTTGGACCTTTTCACATCGTCAAGACGTTAAAATCTTGCAAGGACAAAGCAAAATTGGATTTGTAGCTCCGGTCCTTCACTGAGGGACAGGAGCGATTTTTCCCTTGGAGGCATTTCTGTGCTCATGAAAATCTTCAATTTATATTCAATGGAAAGATCTCGCCTTTCTCCATCACTTCCAATTCGTAATTCATCTTGACCCTACAGGAATAGTAAAATATTTGAAAACGAGCTCCCGTCCTTCACTGAGGGACAGGAGCGATTTTGCTCCTACAGGCCAAAATATCATGATTTTACACATTTTATCACTTCACAAGGCGAAAACAAATCATTTGAAATGCCTAGGATCAAAATTCAAAAAAGTCAAAATTTGGTCAAAAATATTCAATTGGACAAAAATTCACATTTCATCTTCAACACTTAGACAAATTTAAGCTCTGCCTCAACATTCCAATTGAAAATTAGACCATTCTGGCGAATTCATTTCATTCAAAATTTGCATTCTAGAAAAGGAAACTCAAAAGCCCTCAAAAACGACTAGATTTTGGTCCGAAAAGACGGTAATTAGAACCCTAAGGCTTGACCCTAAATCCAGACAACTAACAAACTAACAAAACCCTAAAAAAGCAAAGCGAAAACGAGCAAAACGAGCAAAAAAAACATGGGTCCCCATTTGCAATGGGGCGATGTGTGAAAACGTCACAACAGTCGGCCACTCTGTAAATCTTGCATTTCCTGATGAAATCCAAAGGCAATCTAGAATGCATCTTTCTTTTTACTTCAAGATCATCTAAGAGATTCATCATAAAATCTTCTATCTGAAACTCATGCTTATATTTTCTACCGACTATCTCCTCTATATACCCATATGGATCAAAGCTCTCTCTCAAGGCAAAGAATGGAAAAGAATACAAAGCTAACTCCTTCTCTGCATCATCCATTGCTAGAGCATTAGGACATACCTCAACTGAATTGCCTAATATGATAGGCACAGGAACTCCATTTCCATGTCTGTGTCTAAATGCCTTCGCATAAGCTGCCAACTGTCTAGTTACTTCAAGTAACACTATTCTGTCTGTCGGATATCTTGGCAACATGTATGGAGGTGAAGGACATCCATGAACTCTAATATAAGTAAATTTCGGAAATTGGATAAACCAAGCACCGTACCTCTTTACTAGCTCTTGTGCGTCCTGTGACAGCCTATTGTGAATTCCTCCTTGCAACGTCCTGGTGATGTTCATCGTGAAGGTATCATTAACTAACTTGTAGTTACTTCCTGGCGGATGATGCAAGTGAACATAGGAATCATAGACTCTGACCTCGCCGGGTCCTCTTCCAATCACTCCTCTGTGAGGTAGTCCTGCGTACTCAAAGCTCCTGATCAAGGCATATATGACGTATGAACTCATGTGGAAAGACTTGGTAGCCTTCAGTCTCCTTAATTGTACATCCAAGCAATGGCTAATCATTCTAGCCCAATGAATTGTTCCTTTTCCCTGAACTATCACTTGGATGAAGTAGAACATCCATTTCTCGAAATAGAAGGCTTGAGGAGCTCTTGTGACTCGGTTGAGCATTATTATCAAATCTCTGTACTCCTCCTGGAAATCGATCCTATGTGGTGTGTTCGGAATCTTGCTCAGGCGAGGACGACTCTTGAGTAACCAATTCTTGTTGATGATACTTAAGCAAGCATCCGGATCATCTTCGTACATGGACCTGGCTCCTTCTATGCTTTTGTAGACCATATCTCTGTGCTCTGGAAGATGGAAAGCCTCACTTATAGCTTCCTCTGAAAGGTAAGCCAAAGTGTTTCCCTTGTTGGATACGATCGTTCTGGACTGCGGATCATAATGACGAGCACACTCGATCATCAACTCATGGCACTGGACTGTTGGAGGGAAGCCGGCCGCCTTAATGATGCCACTTTCAATTATCCTCCTAGCGACAGGTGATGGCTTGCCAATGTAAGGGACCTCTCGAAACTTCTTCGTACTGAAGTTGCCCAAGTTGGTATCTCCAATGTTGCTCCACTTAGACACGATCTTGGTCTCCAATTCTTCGTTCTTTTGATCTTCCTTCATGAGAGCTGGACGACTGGTGGATGCTCCCGCCTTCAGGGTCGCCATTGTAACACCTACACAACATTTCATAATAAGAAATAGATTTTGCAATGTATAACTATAGATTAAAGATTAAATTTAGGAAACTTCATGATAAGTCTTTGAGTTATCATTTCCTAAATACGATCGAGCTACTGAAATTTCAAAAATTTCAAAATTCAAAATTCAAGGCTATGACGATCAAAATTCAAAATTCAAGACAAAGGAAGACTTCGCCATACCTTACTTGAGAACTAACTCTAATATGCAAAATTAGGAAATTCGCCTAGGCAAAAATCGAAGTTTGATGTATCAATGTGATCCTCCTCTAGCAAAGGCGTCTTCCTTGTCAATTCCACCACCTTGGAGTCTTCAACGTGATGATGGCAAATTCGCTCCACCACAAACCAAGTTCGCACTACCTTTGATGAAATTTCGCACCTCCTTGATAAAATTCGCACTTCTTCCTTGTCTTCTCCAAATCGCATGCAAATGATGATAAAATGATGATTTGAAAATGCAATAATTCACCTCCTTATATAAGCGCTTACCCTCTTAATCTCCCCTAGGCCGACTTTTGGAAAATAAAGCAATTAAAAACAAATTTTAATAAAAAAAAAAAAATAGGGGCCGACTTTATAAAATATAAAAAATAAAATCCCAGTGCTCACCCTTTTTATTTAAATTAATAATTAATTAATTTAAATGCCTTCGTAAATAATTATTTTGATTTTTTAAAAGGCAAAATTAATCATTTAAATGTTTCATGCGCAATTTTTAAATGCTAACTTAATTGAATATTTCAAATTTTATCGATTTTTAGCATTTAATATAATTTGAAAATTATGTTAGCGCCAAAATTTGGGAGATGTAAAGAGGTACAAACCACATCGCCCTGGTCCCTGGGAGAGGGCCAGGAGCGATTTAGCATTTTGCTCTTGAATTTCTCGTTTTTGACGTTCAAAATCACTTCATCTTCGTTGAAACTGGCATCCTCATTAGGAATCTTGAACTTGATTGATTCAATGTTGTAAATGAATGCCCTTTGGATCATTTTCGCCCTGGTCCCTGGCTGAGGGACAGGAGCGAACTTTGCATTTACCCCTTGGCCTTTATCTTCTAAGTTGCCAAATTGATTCGTGCGGTAGGCAATGATCTCCTTGTTTGTTTCACACACGCCAAACTCCCACTTTGCAAAGCAAACTTGTCATTCAAGTGGTTTTCGCCCTGGTCCTTGACTGGAGGACAGGAGCGAACTTTAGTTTCTAGCTCAAATTTGTGATCTTTTAACATTCACTTCTTGTTTATCACCTTTCAAATGACATTTTCAACCTTGTATAACTTTGCTTTGATGTGATCTAGGAAAGAAAATGATTGATTTTATGAATATCGCCCTGGTCCTTGACTGAAGGACAGGAGCGAATTTGCCTCTTTGCTCAAGTTGATCACTTTTTGACGTTTGGTTCCTTGCATATCATCTTCTCAAAGACATTTTCGACCCTGTGCGACCTTGTGCGACCTTGCCTTGACGTGGTTTTTGAAAGAAATGACCAATTTAGTGAATATCGCCCTGGTCCTTGACTGAAGGACAGGGGCGAACTTTGGTCTATGGTGCAAATCCTCCATCATATTGATATCAATTTGTCTTCAAGGCATAAAATGACATCCTTTATTCCTTCTTGAACACTTGAAACGAACGTGGTCTTCAAAATTTAAGCATATTTGACTATTTCGCTCTGGTCCCTTGGAGAGGGACAGGAGCGATCTTGGGCATTTCCATCACCTTTGTGATCTTTGCAACCTTGTTTCTCTCGAAGCACCTTCAAAACATCATTGCCCCCTTGTACCTTGACTTGGAGTGACTTAAACTTGGAGGGAAATGTTAGATAACTTTGATTTCGCCCTGGTCCCCGGCTGAGGGACAGGAACGAACTTGCACTTGTAGGCTCAATCACATTTTGCCAATGCTTAAAATTATCTTCAACGGACTCGTCATGCTCCCTTTCACTCATCCTTGACATGGAATTTGCTTCATTTTGTCAAGGAATTTGTCTAAGGAAGAAATCCCTCTGGTCCCTGGCTGAGGGACAGGAGCGCCTAGGACGATATGGCCTTCACTTAGCGTTTTGTAATCTTCAAATTATCTTCAATGGATTCGTTACGCCCCTTTTGCTTGCCTCAAACTTAAAACTCACTTGATCTTCGCCTAAAACTTGTCTCATAATGAAAATCGCTCTGGTCCCTGAGAGAGGGACGGGAGCTACCATTAAAATTCGCCCTGGTCCCTGATTGAGGGACAAGAGCGAAATTGCCTCTAGGGCCAATTTTCCTCATGTTGGCACTTTTAAGTTATATTCAACTGATAAACTGTACCTCCTTTGTTCTTCTCAAATCGGGAAATCGTTGAAATCTTTCAAGGACAAGGCAATTTTGCATTTTAAGCTCCGGTCCTTTGGTGAGGGATAGGAGCGATTTGACCTCAAACTCCAAAAATTTGCCATTTTCGAATCTCAAAATCTTCAAAGCTTCCAATCTACGTTCGACCGCATCTCCTGTTGACCCTGCACAAGACAAATGAAACAAATTAATGACCAAGATGCATAAAAACATGAATTTCGCCCTGGTCCCTGGGAGAGGGACAGGAGCGAACTTGCTTCCCTAGGCCAAAATATCAAGATTTTAAGACCTCAGTCATTTCACAAGGCAAAAATAAGCTATTTCCAATGCCTAGGATCAATTATTAAAATTTTCAAAATTTAGTCAAAATCATTCAATCAGACAAAATTCCATAATTCCATCATCTACACTTAGGCAAAATTTGGACTTGCATTCAAAATTCCGACTGAACTTAGATGGACTCACTTGACCTCTGACGAATTCACCTTATTTCAAAATTGCATCTACGCGAGGATGCTCAATAGCTCTCAAAATGGACTGGACTCTGGCCTAAAAACACTAAAACGGAAACCCTAAGGTTTGACCCTAGTCCAGACGACTGACTCACTAACCCAAAACCCTAAAAAAAAAGCAGAGAGAAGGACGAGCAAAACGAGCAAAAAGAGGGGGTCCCCATTTTAATGGGGCGATGTGTGAAATGGTCACAACACACTGGTGACTCTTGAAGGTCTGTTTCACTGCAAGTGGTATCAATAAAATCAACTTCTTCTCCCCTGGATAGATCACCATTAAATGAATTTTCAGAGCTGGTAAAGTCTTGTTTATCATCATCCTGAAGCATGACTTCTTCCAAATTTGAGAACTCATAAGTAACCGCTGTCCCATGACTGAAACTACTCTGAAATCTGCTTGTATACCCTGTTGTTGCAGCCAATTCATTGCTGCAACTTGTTTTTTCATCATCAAAATTTAAAGGTTTGTTTCCTTGCTAGTCCTTCTCTTTATTATTATCATTTGTATAACAAACGGTAGGAACATTGTGCATTGGTTCATCCCTAACAATAGTAATGATCCCTTCAATGATTTGCATCATGACCATGCTCTTAGAATTAGCTTCTTCTTCCTTGAGAGTCGCTATAGTAGAAGTCAGATTTGCTTCTTGGGCTAATTTATAATGCATCATGCTCAACTGTAAACAAAGCTCATCCACTTCCTCCTCCTTATCTTCTGCAAACTTAATAGCAAGATCCATGTCCATAAGCAACTGCAAATAATCTGATTTCATCCTTTCAAAAGATTCTTTGATAATGCTCAATTGGGTGCTAGTGATTCCACCTGCAACTCCCTCGTGCCTCTCCTTAATTTGTGTTTCCCAAGTGAGATCCTCTATGTACTTGTGAGATTCATCAACCCTAGATAGGACTTGTATAACCCTTTCCTTTGTAACTAATAATTTGTCCTTCAAATCTTGCAATGTTAAGGGCTTGGATTCAAATTCTTCTGAAGTAAATGAGCTATCAAATAACATATTTTCTGATTGGTTATCAATTGTGGAAGCATTATCACTTTCACACTTAATAGACTCTTTAGATGATACCATGCACTCTTCATGAAGTAGTAATGGAATAACATGGTGATTATATATGTATTTACTAGAGGAGTTCTCCTCCTCACTAATTTTATCAATATGGATCTTCAAATCACCAATAAAGAGTTTGGAATACTCCCAACCAGTAGCAATTGATTCTTCCTCCATATCATAAGCCTTAGCTGATTGGGAACCATTATCCTTTTTAGTTTCACCATCCACAATAATGGGTGCATTCAAGGCTGTAGTTTCAGCTTGCTCCTCATGATACTTGGCATCTCTTTCCTCTACTTCCTTTTCCTCATCACCACCTGGCTACAAAAATGTTTTCCCTTTATTAGTTTCACAAATATGATCAAGTGACCAAGCCTTCTGACATTTGAAACAAATCTGCTCTCTTCTCATTTGATTCTTGCTCTTTTTGGAAGGTCTTGAAACCTGTAAACCCATGGAGATTAGTTCCTTTTCAGATATCTGTCCCCTGAATCTTTCAATTTTCTGCTCAATCAACCTTTTGGAGAACTTATAAGCAAAAGGTGAGACTACTAGCTCCTCTCTCCAAATGGCTAACAAATCTGATTGTAACTTCCTACAGATATCATCATCCTCATCAAGGATCATGGACAATATGTCGAACATATATGTCTTCACCTTATCTGAATGGCATTTCCTGATTTCAGTAATGAAACAATTGAACATCTGAAGAATCAACTCATTACATTGGAGATCCAACATGAGGACAAATAATCTTGTCCTTGCAATAATCTCTAAAATTTTAGCCCTCTTACCAAAAGTAGGGTCTTTGACATTATACATCCCATGTAGACTCTCCACCACCAGCTGTAAAACCTCTTTCATTGTATCTTCATCATAAGGTTCTTGGGGTGTTATAATCCTCATGATCTCAGATAAGCAAGAAGCAACCACCAACTTAATATCATCATCTAGATGCCTTAACCACCTGTGTTGTTTTAAGGTAGTCACTACCGGAGACATAGCCAACTGTAACAAATCATGAGGTGACTGGTCCACATGAATCAAACATTCCTCTACCTTGGTTAAAGTGTTTAAAACATCATCCCTTGACTGAGAATGTTCACTGAGCTTGCAACCTGCTATATGAAGTGTCCTGGCCAATTGTTTAATTTCCTCTACTGCCATAGTTTGAACTGAAATCAAGCTTCCTGTAGCACCCAAATAGGTTGTCCTGTGTTATGCTGTACTAGGCTGCCCCTATTTGCACAAATTTTCTTCACAAATAGTCAATGAGAATTTGGTCAAACAGCTGCTAAGCAAACATCCTGTATTTTGCCTTTCTCTTCTCAATGTGGTGTTCTAAGGTTATGTTTTATTCTGTGTCTAACTTTACCATTCAGCTTGATCAGAAAACCATTTATGTGCATGCTGTCCTCTTAATAGAACTGAAATTCATGCACAAGGAAGACCTTATCTGTGAATAATTACTGTAGAAAATTGACCTTTCAAAAAGAAGATATCTTAATCCACGCGAAATATCTTTCCCGGTTTGCACCACATTAAATTTGCACTTCTTCCACCAGGACAATTTGTAATATACTGCCCCATTCTGTCTTCCAAAATGCCTATGATTTTTTCTGCTTATTGCCACTTTGATTTTGTTTTCCTGGTGCGTTTTTGTGTGGTGTTTGGTTTGCTCAAATTTACCAACATTCAATAATAATGCAGTAAATATACATAACATTCCTGTAAAGCGGAAAATCGCGAGCGAACCCTAAGTGTTCCCCCCACCACTCCGAGGAGAGGGGAAGGAGGTCACTAGGGTTGACGGTTTTCACTTAGGGGAGACTTTACATTCAAAAGAGGGGTTGAAACCCACAAGATCCAATCCCACACAATGCAAGATTGGATTCTAAATGAGTTTCAAGGGTTATGACAGCAAGGCTACCCTCTTTTGTAAAGAATGTAGATAAAAGGATTGAGCTAGGAATGCATGAAAAGTGAGAAAGATTCACTTATAAACAGAGATAGGAATATAGGATGAAGCTGCGGACCTGGAATTAGCAGTAAAATGTCGAGATGATGCTGTTCTGCAAATTTGAGCGAAAGTTGACGGGACGATGGCACCCGGCGTGCACACGGTCCTCCGAAAAATTTGCGAAACGAAGGGGGATCTGTTCATCTCTGCACAAGGATTCCAGATCTTCAATTACAGCCGCGTACCTACAACCTACACACAGAAAAGAGAGGACGATTGGGGGGTTAGGGATTAGGGGTTTGCCTTTAGGTCAAACCCCGGTTTTGGAATTAACCAAGAAATGAGAAATGCTGTAAATGTAAATGATTGTAATGTAATAAAATACCAATACCTTGTTGTAAGAATGTTTGTATTCTTACATGCGAAGGTGTAAATGTTGTTGTATGTTGTATGTTTTATGTGGTATGTGATCTCCTCTTCAATGGTTGAATCCTTGTCTTGAATGCAACACTTAGCCTTGAATGGAGACTTAGAATGCTCAATTGCTTGAAGGAATGCTTGAATGCTTGAATGCTTGAATGTTTGAATCAGAGTTCCCAAACTCGCCGCGAGTCAGGCGAGTTCGCCGAGTTGGCGAGTCGAGCCAAGCTCGGCGAGTTTTGCTGACTCGGGACTCGGACTCGGCGAGTTTTGCTGACTCGGGACTCGGACTCGGCGAGTTTTGACCATATGCTGTTCTGCAAATTTGAGCGAAAGTTGACGGGACGATGGCACCCGGCGTGCACACGGTCCTCCGAAAAATTTGCGAAACGAAGGGGGATCTGTTCATCTCTGCACAAGGATTCCAGATCTTCAATTACAGCCGCGTACCTACAACCTACACACAGAAAAGAGAGGACGATTGGGGGGTTAGGGATTAGGGGTTTGCCTTTAGGTCAAACCCCGGTTTTGGAATTAACCAAGAAATGAGAAATGCTGTAAATGTAAATGATTGTAATGTAATAAAATACCAATACCTTGTTGTAAGAATGTTTGTATTCTTACATGCGAAGGTGTAAATGTTGTTGTATGTTGTATGTTTTATGTGGTATGTGATCTCCTCTTCAATGGTTGAATCCTTGTCTTGAATGCAACACTTAGCCTTGAATGGAGACTTAGAATGCTCAATTGCTTGAAGGAATGCTTGAATGCTTGAATGCTTGAATGTTTGAATCAGAGTTCCCAAACTCGCCGCGAGTCAGGCGAGTTCGCCGAGTTGGCGAGTCGAGCCAAGCTCGGCGAGTTTTGCTGACTCGGGACTCGGACTCGGCGAGTTTTGCTGACTCGGGACTCGGACTCGGCGAGTTTTGACCATAACTCGCCTGACTCGCGAGTCAGGCGAGTTATGGCAAAACTCGCCGAGTCCAAGCTCCAAGACTCGGCCAATCTCTCCGCCAGGATTCATATATGGAATATAACATTTAAGTATAAGAAAGAGAAAATACATAAGAGAAAATACATAAGGAAATGTCACTTATACTTTAAGTTATATTCCATATATATTGTCAGGATGTTTGAGAGTGGTTTTGGACCTCCATGAGTTATAATGCAAAATCTAGTTTTTGGAGGATCCTTCAAATTTCCAGACTTAGTCAAATTTTAGGCCATTTCAGGATCAGGATGACATTCCAGACTTTTAAGGCAAGTTCACTCTGACCTTGATGTAAGGGACGCGACCTAGGAGGACACCATACATTCAATCAAGGTTTGATTTAGCAACTTGAAGCGTGACCAAATAGTACACAAAAACCCTAGGAATGATCTAAATAACGCCTAATCACTCAACTGACCTAACCTCCTTCACTCCACCTTGAGGAGATCCACCCGATTTGATGACCTTTGAGAAACTCAATCCCTTCAATGCAAAGGCTAAGACACTAAAACAACCAACAACAAAACTAAAAGAGCTAACCCTAGAAAGCAAAAAGTGGGGGTCTTCATTTGCAATGGGGCGATGTGTGAGTGCCTCACAACAAGGATGTTTCTTAAAATTTTGAAAAAAGGGGGTGAGATGGGGACATTTCCTACCTGTCTCCACATCCCAAAAAATCTCCCCATGGGGCACAAGGTTATTTTTGGCAAGGGACATGTCTCTGAGGAGCATATTTTCAAACCCTTCTGGCCTCACAATTCCCCCTTCCATCCAACATATATATAGCCTAAAAACTAAGAGGTCCAAGATAGACCAAGGTCAACTATAGTCCCAAGGTAAAACCTAAGTTCAACAAGCACACTATTTAATGCTACCATACACATGCAATCCTTACAATTTCCAAGTGAAGATGTTCTTGATGTCTCATGTTGGTGCTCCCAAAATTTCAATTTGGCCAAAGAAAATACTAAAGAGAAGCCCCAAACAAGTAGATACTCTACCAACATGCCTTTCATGGCATTCAAGCTAGCACACATTATAATTGAGCTTTATTCAATAATGGGTGCATGAAACAAGTTTTAAATTGTTAAAAATCTCTTAATTTCAAGGTTTTTTAAATTTTGCCGAGTCATTGCCGAGTCGTTGCCGAGTCATAGCCGAGTCGCGAGTCGAGTCGGCCTTGCCGAGTCCGAGCCGAGTCCGAGTCTGGGAACTATGGTTTGAATATCCTTTTCACCTTTTTTCCATCTACCCAAAATGGGAGAGGAAATGTAGTTTATATACTTGTCAATTAGGGTTGAAAGACTGATTTTTCTGACCTTAGGCCGACCAGGAAACATTATTTTCCAATTTGCAAACATAAAGACCCGAAGCCCCATAAGAGACCGGGCCCAAAATAGGGCCAGGGACCAGGGCGCTGGGCGCCATGGTCCCACCTCCAAGGTCAGTACGGTGCAAGGAGAATCAGGCCAGGGTGCTGAAAAAATGCAGTTTTTGATGTCATGAACAAGTTTCGGGGTCTCCATTCAGGTTCAGTGTTGCGTCGCCATCGTGAAGACCCAAATGCAGTCGAAATTGCGAGTGTCGCAATTTTAGGACGCTACAATTCCATAACTTGCATTTACACCAAACTGAAAATTTCCTAAATGGACACCATCACTGTATTAACTTTCAGATTCATTACACTCACACATCAATGTTTACAAGCTATAGCAAGGGATTCATAATTAATTTATTCACTAAGCTTAATGCATACAGAGAACAAAAGAGGAACCTGGATTTTTAATTTGGTCCGAAATCGTCCCAACTCTCTGTGATGATGCCCAGTCTGCTGCTACAGTATCACCCAGTCAGTGCCACAACTCCTGGATGTTATTCTTTGACATCTCTTCCAAGAACTCCCACGCCACAGCTAACTGTACAGCCAACTCGTCTTCCTGTCCACTGGCCGAACTTGATGTTATTGCTGTAGTTTCACAATCAAGTTCAGTTTTAAATGATGCAAACCCAGCACCCTTGCCTCACTGTAATCACAAGACGCCACCAATAACTTTATTCGAATCCAACAGCAAGCAACTGGAGTTCTAGCACATGGCTCAGGGTAAGGTATTACGCCCACCAACTATAAGCAGACTAGCTTCCCACGTCAGCAAAAATACACTCATTCAACCCTGTTGTAGGTGTTAAAGGTCATGCTCAACAATGTAAGAGTCGACACCCTAAGATTGAAAAAGAGTCCAGCAGGGAGCCAAAGTCACCAAGGGAATTACACCCAGTTTTTCCTTAACACACAACACTTAACAAATCACAACTAATATAATTTGACGACAACAGACACTCAGCTTCCTTGTCAGCAAGGTTCCCATGGCTTATTATCTGGTTCAATGTTGACTTCTGAGACTAACTTCCATCACCATATAATCCTCAAGGAATTATAGCTGCAAATCTATCTTCTTATACTGGCAGGGTATACTCTACAGAGAACCGAAACATAGAGAACCAATCCACTACGTGCAACTGGAAATATTTCCTTTGCACTGCTACAGCTAGCTGTGCGTTGTCCCGAACTGCTTCAGCAGATCGGTTATGAACTGCACTCCCAGCCAAGAACCAGTTGGCATTCCAATTCCCACTGGCATCAACTTCACTCACATGCTATGCACGTTGTAATATGCAGCTGTATCTGCACTGCTTACTGGGATGGCTCGATACATGCATCAACTTCAATTCCAACACCCAGTCATTCAATGCTTGGCATTCAGCACCAAGTCGACAGAGTCTATCCGTACACCATAGTATTCTGTGTTCGACCTCAGCAAATTAACTGAGTTAATTGCAAGCTACAACCTGTGTGCTGCTGCAGAGTGTGTTATTCATATCTACCTTTCCCACATGCAAACTGAACACTCTTCAGCTTCGATACAAATTCTAGTAGAGAATGCGGCAACTTCGGCTTTAATTGCAGGGACGGCCTCAGTAGATGACAGCCACATCAGAGGTATTGCCTTAAACTCCCGTCAGTTACAACTACTGCAAAGAAAATGGCTTCTTTCTGATGAAACAATGATGGTCTCCAGAATACAAGACTCTCGATACAACAACTCTTATCGGCCAGAAAAACCCCTGCGATGACTCTCTCGACCTTTGCGTTCTGTCAAAATTCCAGGCACCTTCTCAACCTGATATGCAATGGAAACTCCAAGATAAAATATTAAATCTTCTATTGCTTCGAATTCAAATGTCCTGTGGCACTTTAGAAATGATGACCTTTGATCGATTTTACATTTTTCGAATGAAATGGAGAGTCGCACCCGTGGTGGAATGATTCTTCAATATTCACAATGCACAATGCCGGATCACCAGTGCCATGTAAGAATAATAATAATGCTTCCGTTCACTGATATTTACGGCTGGCACAAAATTAAATCGGCTCTCTTATAATATTTAATTGATTATAATGGTAATTCAATTCACCGCCCCATATTCAAACAAGAAACGACCCCAATGCCAAATAAGCTAATACTTACAAAAGAGCCAAGAAAATAATCGGACCACCCGAACTCTTAATGTCACTCAAAGAAAATGCTTGGACCAAGATTGGGTGCCACGATAACAAGCAATATGAAATTCCCTTTCCAAATTATATTCCCAATGCTCTTAGAAGGTGATCGACCGAGTTTGCATATCTTCGTGCCGGAAAAATGAACAGTTAAGATTCCTTGCTCAAATCTCACGACTCGGAAGTGATATTAAACCCTCTCTAATTCGAGAAGAAATTCTCGAACTGCACCAAACCCCCCATAAAATTACTCGCCTTGAATAGCCTCCTTCATGCTACAACCAAACCATGGAGTCAATCGGATTGGATACCCACGTTATTTTTCACTGTAGAAATCGAAGTTTGCTCAAACTTTTGCATCACTCACACCTTAGTAGATAAACTTTGCACAATGAAAGCTCTACCTCTGCTTAGCCACTGACCGAATGCAGTTTGTATTTGGAGGAGCATGAGTATCCACACCCAAAACACCCTTAGTAATTCCCGTCAATGCTATATCAGCCCAGATTCGTATTCAAAATTAAATCAACCAATGAAGACCCTTTTAATCCCTCCCTTTGTTGATTACTTCATCCCACGACTCACGGATAAAGCACTATCGAACTCCCTTTCGATATATAGTTCTTATGCCCACATTGGATGAGTCGGCTAGCTTGAAATACGAAATATCAATTCAACCCAAAACCATCACTTAGATAATATTGATATTAAACATAATCTGATCAAATCTCTTGAGTCAATATAATTTCAGGGAACAATTTAAACTTAAATCCAGTAAGATATAATCACTAAATGCCCCAGTCCGCAATATCTTTATTTCCTGAAGCAACCTTTACAAATTTGTCTTTGACGGAGACTCACAAATTTACACAAATATAGACTCTGTCACATATCCACCCTTTTGGTAGAGCTGGGTTTCAATTCATCAATTAATCTTTTGTTCTCATGAAATCTTACAAGCTGGCAGGAAAACCAGCTCTAATACCATTAAAATATCCCCCTAAGATTTTTTCCAGATTCTTACCAAATTAACCACAGAAAATTTAAACAAATTTTTTGCATGCAGTTGTTTACAATACACCTTCAAATTAAACTGAGATTCATTAATTTTCTGACTGAAATAATAGTTCTGAAATTAAAATAAACATTGCACTAAAATCCACAGTAGAACAACAACAGAAATTACCAATCCCAGCCACAGCATTTGCAATCGGATTGGACAACAAGCAAATAGAACCTGAAGCACAAAGTGAGCCACCTGAATGATAACTCCAACTGACAATGGGTTTCCATCCACTGCCTCCAAGCTCAAGGGTTTGCATCCTCAAACCTGCTGAAAAACTAGAGCTTCCCAGAAACTCCCCAAAGAAAAAATCTTCAGACATATAAACAAGCATCCCCCAAAAAGTAGAGCACCAGTTGCACCACCATCAGTGCTACAATCTATACATGATTATTTTGTGCACAAGGACACACTTGGAGCACAACCATCATTAGAGGCAACTAGGTGGAATAGGGAGGTGCAAACAGGCATTGCATGTGCCACTTTTTGGTTCTTTAACAACATCCCATTCAATGTGGCAAGCAATCCTTATTGGCTTAATTTGGTTACCGCATTGACAGTTTCAGAAAAAGCATACAAGGCCCCTTCCCGCAAGGACTTCGTGGGAGATTAGTAGCTTAGTCCACTTGTTTTAATTTTTAAATGTTATACTTGTTTTTTTATCAAAAATGTGTATTGAGACTTAATTCCACTTTGTACTTGTAGGTTACTCACAAATGCAGTTGATAGGGCAAGACAAGTGGTGGAAGACCAAAGAAAAGAATGGAAAAAAATGGTTGCTTTAGACTTTCCGATGGGTGAAAAGATGGCAAAAACTGCACCATTAGTAATTTTTTGGTTCCAATGTTGGAGCAAATTGTCATGGAGGTGTGAGTTGAAAATGTGGTGCAAATAATAACCGATAATGCAACAGCATATGTGGCAGTTGGGGAAATCCTCCAAAAGAAACAACCCACTCTTTTTTGGACACCTTGTGCAGCATATGTCCTTGACCTTCTTTTGGAAAACATAGGAAAACTTGATTGGGTGACACCAATTGTAGAGGATGCAAGGAGGATCACAAAATACATCTACAATCACCCTTGGGTTCTTCACTTCATGAGAGAACACACCCAAGGGAAAGAGTTGGTAAGAGCGTGTGTCACATGGTTTGCAACAATTTTCTTAACATTGCAAAACATTCTTGGTTCATTGACAACTTTGAAACAAATATTTTTGAGTCAAGCATGGCTAGACTCAACTTATTCAAAGAAGCCTGAAGGAGAAGGTGTTGCATACAGTCTTCAACAACCTATTTGCACAAAGAGTTGCAAACAATGTCAAAGTAACTTCAAAACCTTAAATATTTAATTTCTTTTGATTCAAGTCTCTCATTATTAATTTGCAACTTAAATGATTAATCTTTTTGTAATTTGTATTTTTCAATTGTAGGTGTCAGAGCCCTTGGTTAGAGTTCTTGCTTGGTAGATGGGGATCAAACCCCAATGGGATATGTTTATGAGGCCATGGATAAGGTCAAGGAGTCTATCAAAATTTACTACAAGGGGCCCAGCCTCAAATTTGATCCCACATGGGAAATTATTGATAGGAGGTGGAACAATCAGCTCCACCAACCCATTCGTGCAGCTGGATACTTCCTCAACCCTAGTTTAAAGTTCGAAGATTCCTACTAAAATACCAATGGAGAGGTCATGGAGGGCCTCACTAAATACATTCAAAGGATGATACCTGAGGTTGAGGTGAGAGACCTTGTTGTGGCCGAATTCCAAATTTACAAGGAAGCAAGCGGTAAGCTATTCCCTTCATAGTTGACCAAGAGAGGAAGAACTACTCAAACCCCAAGTATAATATTTGGAGTCTTTCACATGTATCTTACAAGCTAGAAATTTCAAATTTACAAGTTTACAAGTTACAACTATTGATTATTTGATAAAATATTTTTCACTTTTCTTTCTAACTCAATATTTTATTTTGCAACTGCTTGGTGGCAAAATTGGGATGGAAATACCCCAAATATCCAAAAACTTGCCCTTAGAATCTTATTCCAACCTTGTAGTTCATCCAATTGTGAGCGCAATTGGAGCTTGTTCAAGGCCATCCACATGAAGAAGAGGAACAAGTAGCTTAGAAATGCCTCAATGACCTTGTCTTTGTGCAATATAATCTTCAATTGCGCACAAGGTAGAAAAAACACCAGCTGGTCCCATTGATTTGGATGAGATAGATCCTTACAGTGATTGCACATCATAGGAGCAGCCTCCATTGTTTACAGAGGATGACATCTATGATTTGGAAAGGAGAATTATGAAGGAGTAGGGTGAATTTGGATTCACAATGGGTGACATTAAGGAGGATGAGTAGTCATTGCCAATGCCACTAGTAGCTAGTTCTACAACCAAAATGGTGGTTGAGCCATAGCCAGTCATGCCAAGCGAGGAGACAGCCACAACAGACTCCTAGGACTAGACCCTCGAGTTCTACCTCTCCCCTGGTTTTTACTAAAGTTGGGAAGAGGAAGATGTAAACCGTCTTGATGTTGAATTTACTTTTAGTTCTACAAACACAATTTGCTATTTAGCTTCCAGCCATTAGCATTCCACATGAGGATTCGATTTTGTAACTAATTTGCATTTAAATCAATTAAATATATCTAGACTCGGCTTGTTTCTTTTGTGTATTCATTTATTGACTCATTGGATGCACCTCCACATTGAATTTTGCAAAAACAAATGCATTTCTAATTAAATTTAAGCAATTTTTAAAGTTGCCAAGTTTTGCCGGGTTTTCACCGAGTTTTTTTTTTGGGCCTTGGCAAGTTTTTTCTTTTGGCGAGTAGTTCAACTATGTTCAAAATAATATCCTCTCAGCAAATATTAAAGGTCGGAATTCATTCCGGATTGCAATATTTGTGTATGAATTGTTTGCTGATGTAATTCAAGACTTATTCAATGTTATGTAGTGCGTTATATTATCCAAACCTTCAATTGTATAATAAGAGTGCTGTTTATGTGCATTTTATATTGTCAAACATTTGCAAGAAATATATATATACAACAGAATATTTTGGTACTGGCATTTTGTCAAACACTTGTCAAAACTTCAAAAAAAAAAAATTAGTCTGGCACCTTACAGTCCTATCTGTTTATACTATATATATGCCTGATAAGGAACCTACAGCAAAAACAAGGACAATTACTGTGCAATATATGGAATCTTTTACAAACAACTAATTGGTGTCTAATATATAATTATTATATTGAATTGAAAATAGAAAAGAAAAACAGAAATCAAGAATGAACTACTCAGACAACAACATAAAGAAAATAAACTCCTAGTTAGTTAGGATACTAACCATAATGTAGTTCTCAGGATTGAACTTCTGACAAACTCCAAGCAGTAACGTATCAAGTTTCTCTAATGTCCTCGTCAGCCAGGCCTATACAAATCCAAAAACAGTAGAATAACAAGGCTTCTAAAAGAAGACAAACTATTTGGTTAAACAATAAGTAGACATATAACTTTATCCTAGTATGAAATTCAAACGAGTACTCGTGCAGTTATTCATGCTAAATCAAAGGAGATTTCTTACAAGATTTGTCACAGATATAGCATTTTTTCCAAATAAGATTTCATACATAAAATTTATAAGCAACTGTGCATAAAGCCACTTGACATACCAAACAAAAGGGCTACAATGACATATTCTTTAGAAGTGTCATATATTTTAAGGAAACCCCTCATTTTGCAGCTCTTATTAGCAAAAAAGTACTTAGTTTATGTTCACAGAAATTATAATGAGATTACAGACATATCTTAACCATTGTGCAACCAGAGAAGCTTTCAAAACAATAACAAGTAATTTTCACCTTAATATATAACTCAGCTATCAATATTTTTTTCATTTAGATAAATCTCCATATACACCACAAACAATTCAAAAAGGGAGTCGACTATAAATAAGTAGCATACTAATAAAATGGGAATGTATAATTTGGTTCCGGTTGCATCAAATAAGTACTTTAGGCATGAACACAAAGTTTGAAAGATAACTGCAACGATTCTGCAATGGAAAAATAAAATAGAGTTGTTTCTTCATTCACAATCATCATTATGACTAGCTTGTCTCTTCCCAAAAATCAAGTTTACATAATGCAGAATGAACAAAATTACCTCTTCATAACAATCAAGCTTCAACCATTAACTATAAGAGAAAGGCTGAGATTACTCTCAAATGCAATATTTGAATGAAGTGAAAAAATTAAATGATTTCTTCTAGAGAAAGTCATGTACATTTCAATACTTTATTTGTCTAAGGGTAAAAGCATTTAAATTTTAATGTTTATACCATTCAACTGGTAAGAGATTGGATTTGTTTGCTATAATTTTAACACTTTTTATTATAATGATCGCATCCATGGGACTGTACAAGTTAAAGCAAAGCAAAGCTTCCTAGAGTAACAATGTGAAATTCCTCTTGCTCCTAGCTCCTGGCTTCTTCAAGCTGAATTCATATTCACATATATGTGAGTATACTTTCTCGACCTTGCCCACCTTTTAGCTAGTTATATGTTGTTCATTATTTACATATATTTGGACCCAACTCATGCACACTCTCTTTCACATATTTTGTCAGATATTTTTCTTCGCATTCTATCATATAGAGCTCATGGGTTTAGTTTTATTCTTTGCCTTTCTTTTCTTGTATTTTTTAGTCAAATCAGCAGCTTCCTTCCCTCCTCTCTTATGTTTTCTTGAGTCTTGTGTCCCCTTACTCCCCTCTTTTTAACTAGCCTAGTTTGGTAATAACCATTCGTTTCTCTTCTCTTGCTCTCCACTTCCTGATGATGGATCCTGGAGTTTGATTTGAAACATCAAGGAAAAAACCTCACACAATCAAATCCAAAAACAATGCAATGTAATCAAACTTTTGCATCACAACAATAAGGAACGAAACCTAAACATCGTAGTGGTCCACCCAAACCAAAATAGGTCAATCAATCTACACAAAAGATAAATGCCTCATTGGTGGAAAGAAAGCACATGCTCTCAAGGAGTACAAGTACAATTCCTTTGAGAATGGACAATTATTTGCCAACAAAAGCCACTCTAGAATCCACCAAGGAGACAACTAGAAGAATCCTCAATGGAAGAAGATTCACAAGCAATAAACAAAAGATGCTTCTATAAAAGATTTTGATGAAGACAACTTTCTATATGCTATAGAAACATCAAGATCTTCTTTGACACCATTAGTATGGTATGTTGATTTAAGTGCCTTCAAACATGTGACAAGTGAAAAGTGTTTTGTCACAAGTTGACAAGTTCTACTTCATATGGACAAGTCTAATTGGAGATGATCCTACTTATGAAGTTTAGTGCATTGGTGATATTTCCCTACCACTCAAAACTCATAAACGTCAACTTACAAATTTTGTTTATGATTGACAGCTCACTCACAACCTCTTGCCAATGAGTCAATTACATGAGTACAACTTAAAAGTCGAGTTTGATTAATAGGATGGTGAGAAGTTGTCTCATTTGAGACATCTCAAGATCAAGCAGCTGTTTCTTGTGCCTCAAGGTTGCAAAAATCTTTCAACTTGCTGATGTTTCACATGAAGACAAAGCCCTAATAGAAAAGACATAGAAATAAATAGTCTAAATCTGATAATAATATCATGAAATGGCAGTATATCTAAGTGGAGCTAAGGTTTCCCACACCCAAGAATAGGCAAACACCATTACAAATATTCCAACACATAAAAGAAGACCCTTATGCCAAGCAAGGATAGAATAACGCCAACATGCAATCATAAGCCAAGGAAGAAACCCATAATCCAAGAGATAACTCACAACTTAGGAGGAGATAGAACTATTGATGAAAGATCAATATTAGTCCTCACATCCAATAAGGGGTGCTTAAATACCCAAACACAAAGTAGAAAGAATGATGTGGCCTTCCAAGCAGAAGAATAACTGCACAAGTCCATTTGCAATCTCCACGCCCTAGCCTCAAATTCACACCATGAATATAATACTCTTGATTTGCTTTATAGCTGTATCTAGTCTAAGAATTCAGTAAGGCTCTTTTAATATCCAGCAAGGTCCACGAAACCTGTGGCAGCAGTAACTGTTTCAAACATCCCTTTCTGCTGCTTGAAATCTCCTTGTAAGGGATCGAGAAGACCTGCAGAAGTGTCATGCCAAGAACAAACCTCAACCTTCTTATTTTCCTTATACTTTCTCACACCTAGGGCACCAAACAACCCCAAACCAACAATAAAATGCTACACCTAAGTGAAAGAGTATTTTTCTTATTCTTGTATTTGTGAAAGCTCACCTTTTTCTCATTTTTGCCCTTTTTGTAGTCCTTTTTATTATGTTAATGATGTTTGCTATCTTTCTTCATGTTATGCTCTCCCTCATCATCACTACTTTTATTTTCATATGGGCATTTAGCAGCAAATTGTGCTACCTTTCAACAATCAAAACATTTGAATGGCAACTTATCTTTATACTTGTATGATCCTTTCTTTAGCTTCCTCACAAAATAAGCTTCCTCTTCATCTAATTCATCATTCGAATTATCACTTGGTTCGAGCTCCTTATTCTTCATCTTCTTTGAGGCTTTGAAAGCTGCCTCTCACTTGGATGATTTCTCCTTTATGGTCATTATTTCATATGTTGTGAGGATCCCATGCAACTCGTCCATTGTCAATTTATCTAGATCCTTCATCTCTTCAATAGCAGAAATTTTGGCATCAAATCTCATGGGGAGGGACCTTAATACTTTGGCCACAATCACAGTATCTTCAATCTTCTCACCAATACCTCTTATGGTATTGACAATTTAATCCACAAGAAGCAAATATGTGGCAATTGTTTTTTCGTCCTTCATTTCCCCACTCTCAAATTGTCTCCTATGTGTTTGAATCTTACCTTTCTTCACCTTATTGTCTCCTCCATAGATATTCTTTAGTTCATCCCAACTTTCTTTTGCTGATGTACAATGCATCACCTTGACCAACTCCAATTCTGATAGACCACAATAAATTGCCTTCATAGCTTTTTGCACTATTTTTGTTGGCCCTCTTTCCAACTTGATATGTTGGTGGAGAATTTGGAGCAACATAACCATCCACTACCAATTGCCAAATATCGAACCCAAGAGCCATTAGGTAAGTGCACATCCTTATGCTCCAAAAGACATAACTTGTTCCATCTAACAATGGAGCCCTGTTTGATGAAAATCTTTCTTGACTAGCCATGTGTGCTCTTTGAGATCTACTTTCTAGTGGTTAGACTATACTTGAAGGAACCGGCTCTAATACCAATTGATGAGCACATGATTATACTAAGAGGGGGGCAATGAATCAATATCACAATAATATCAATCATGCTACTTCAACACATGAGAACACAAAAAGAACACAAGATTTATGTGGAAACCCTTTCGAGAAAAAAAACCATAGCAAAGTATAGCTTATATAAAATTCTCTTACAAGCTTTGTAGACACCAAGCTACTAGAGACACCAATCCCTGCTAATCTTTGTAGGCACCAACCCACTAGAAATGCCACTCCTCACCACTGATCACTAACCCAAAAAGAGACACCAATCTCTTCAAATGAGAGGCACCAACCTATACAACAACAAAATCTTTGTCTTCTTGAGAATAAATCTCAATCAAAATCTGCTATAAACTTGTTCAAAAAGCTGCTCTAACTCTGCCCATAAATCTGCTCATAAACCTCCTTTAGATCTGCTCTTAAGTCTTGTATGAATAGGAAAGATATCCATTAATTCCTTGCTTCTTACACAACCAATTTACCTTCTTTTCTACCCAAGAGTAGTGACTCTCCCAAAAAGGTCAACTAAACTTAAATTATAAATATTTTATTTTAATTCCCAAAAGATGGGTGATCACTATATGGAGACAGCGCCTTAAACTAATATAATTTATTTATTTTTTAATTCCCAAGTGGAGCAGCTCTATAACAGTGGTTGGCCAGCACTAATACAAATTAAATTTATCTTACTTAAACTCCAATGTACACCAAAAATAGGTCAACCCATTATGAAATCTCCATTCAATGCTAAGGTCTTTCTGGAATGATGATTAGTGGCCTTTGGCCTTCAATTTGTTTCACTAATGATCTGATTTCTCCTTCGACACCAATGATTTGTCCTTTAACATCAATGTCAATAATCCAAAATACATTTGGATTCCAAATCCAAAGAGAAGCAAACTAGACTCCAAGATTCAGAAGTTAGTACTCACAGGGTACAATGACAATCATAAAACCTATGGGCTGATTGATGTTGACACTGATCGGTTGACATTCAGCAAGGATGCGGTGATAAATGAAGAAGTTGGGCCTTTACAGCTCTCTTATGACATCAACAATACTGACAACCAACCTCTGAAGACTAAAGATTTAGGTGTCCAACTTCCATTAGCTACACTAAAATAGCGGGACTTTGATGATTCCAAACATGTGGAATCTCCTAGGAAGGTACTAGTACAATTAGAAGATGATTTTATTCTGGAGAACCTAGATCAACATCCAAATGATATAGTATAAGGCACCCCAAGCCATTATGACCACACTAATTTGGATGGAGAGGTTTCTAGAAAGAAACCTAAGTGGTGGGAAAAACTCATTGGCAATGTTCACGATAATGAAATGATCAAGAGTCAATCATCCAAAGAAAAGAGCAAGCGGAACACATTAACTTTGCTCATATGGTTATCATTCAAGATGTCAAAAGGAAAACCTAAATGTGAAAAGGCCATGAAAACTGAACATCAAAGTCTTATGAAAAATAAGACATGGGTTCTTTAAGATCTTCCACCAAGGAAGTAACCCATTGGGTGCAAATGGGTTTACAAAGTCAAGTACAAAGATGATGGTACACTTGACAAGTACAAAACACGGTGGCTAAAGCATTCTTGTAGATAAAAGGTATTGGCTATGAGGAGACCTTTGCACATATAGTAAAGATGTGCACCATCCATTTAGTTATAGCCACGGCAACATGGTTTACTTGGACATTCCATCAAATGGACGTGAAGAGTGTCTTCCTCAATGTTGACTTGGAGGAAGAAGTGTACATGACTCAGCTTTCGGGTTTTCATGTTGCGGGAAAGGAGCATCAAAGATACAGACTAACAAAAGTTCTTTATGGCCTGAAGTAGGCACCCAAGGCATTGTACATATAGATTGATAGGTATTTGGTTCATCAAGAATTCCAAAGAAGTCCTTCATATCCAAATTTATACATCAAAAAGCATTGGCAAAGACATCAATTTGCAGGCCATTCACATAAATCATATCATCATTAAGGGTAGTGAGGCACATTCGATTGAACCAATCAAATGATTTGAATATAGCTCTTGGCATGATACACTTAGGCCTCCTACATTATTGCCTAGGTGCAGAGGCGTGGCAAACAGGTGTTGGTATTTTTATTTCACAATCTAAGTATGCTAGGGGTTTGCTAGACAAGTTTAGAATGAAACATTGCAAAATCTTGTCCACACATATGGAGAAAGGGTTGAAGCTTTCAGCCAAAATAGACTCAAAGGTGATCAATGAGTTAGCATTCAGACAACTTGCGGGCAGCCACATATATCTTACCACCACTAGACCTGATTTGAGCTATGCCATGGCAACATGGTTTACTTGGATATTCCATCAAATGGACGTGAAGAGTGTCTTCCTCAATGTTGACTTGGAGGAAGAAGTGTACATGACTCAGCTTTTGGGTTTTCATGTTGCGGGAAAGGAGCATCAAAGATACAGACTAACAAAAGTTCTTTATGGCCTGAAGCAGGCACCCAAGGCATGGTACATATAGATTGATAGGTATTTGGTTCATCAAGAATTCCAAAGAAGTCCTTCATATCCAAATTTATACATCAAAAAGCATTGGCAAAGACATCAATTTGCAAGCCATTCACATAAATCATATCATCATTAAAGGTAGTGAGGCACATTCGATTGAACCAATCAAATGATTTGAATATAGCTCTTGGCATGATACACTTAGGCCTCCTACATTATTGCCTAGGTATAGAGGCGTGGCAAACAGGTGTTGGTATTTTTATTCACAATCTAAGTATGCTAGGGGTTTGCTAGACAAGTTTAGAATGAAACATTGCAAAATCTTGTCCACACCTATGGAGAAAGGGTTGAAGCTTTCAGCCAAAATAGACTCAAAGGTGATCAATGAGTTAGCATTCAGACAACTTGCGGGCAGCCACATCTATCTTACCACCACTAGACCTGATTTGAGCTATGCTGTGAGTTAAATTTCCAAATTCATTACAGCACCAATGGCAGAACATTGGGTTCCAATGAAGAGGGTGCTAAGATATGTGAAAGGACGCTCGACTTAGCATTTTGTATAGCAAAAGAAAAGATCCCAGGGTGGGTGGGTTCACATATTTAGATTGAGCAGATTTTGTCAATGACAAGAAAACCACTTCTAGATATATTTTAAACAGTGGTACGAGTGCAATCACATGGACCAAGTAAGAAGCAACAACTAGTAGCTCTTTCCTTGATAAAGAGCAAAGTATTGAGGAATTGTGAAAGCAGCATGTGAGGCAATATGACTTCGAAGGACGCTTGCAAACATGCACATGTCTCAAGCAGGGCCTTAACCCTTGTTTTGTGACAATCAAGGGGTGCTAAAGCTTGTCAGGAATCCAGTCTTCCACATGCATACCAAACATGTAGAGCTTCATTGTCATTTAATTCAGAAACTTGTTGAACACGAATTAATGTTACAGTATTCTCCAAATGAGGACTAGACTGCAAATGTCTGTACCAAGTCCTTGTTAAAATAATATTAATATCTTCTATAATGGTCATCTTCTATTTTTAGTGGTCATCTTCTATTTTTAGTGGTCATCTTAGTTGTCGACTTATTTAGCTATTTAGCTTTTTAGTCGACTTATTTAGCTTGTTAAGTTAGCTTTTTATTATTTAGCCTTTTAAGCTATATTTAGTTTTTTAAGCTTTTTAGCTTATTTGATTTCACTTTAACGACTAGTTCTATTTATAGAACATCGTCTTGTAACCTCTATATATACGTGTGTGTATCGTTCAATGTAATTATCCGATTATTGAATCATTCACTCAATTTATTTTTCATGGTATCAGAGCGGGTCGACGGGATTCTTTAAAGTTTGGCGAATTTTTTAATTAAAAATTCATGGCCTTCTTTCTGGAATATTTTCCAGATGTTTTTTCTTGTTTTTTTATATAAAAACAATTTTGCTTTTTTGAAGGCTTTTCGAGGCTTTCAAGGGTTTTTGGTTCATGGGCAAAATTCTTTGTGCTAGGCAGCAGTTCATTTTTTTTAGGGTTCTGGAGATTTTTGAGCCTGCAACCTGGAGGTTTTTTTTGCAAATTGAAAATTTTCCTAGGGTTTCTGCAATTTTCGACTAGGGTTTTGACCCTTCAGTTCAAGTCAAAATTTTATTCTGGTTGCACATTCTTGGTGGGTTTTTCGAGGGCTTTTTTGGGTTGGTCTCATATTTTTAAGGGTGCATCATTTTTTGTGCCTTGATTTTTGAGTAGTCGGATCTGCATTTTGATTTCAGATTCTTGGTGGGTTTTTCAAGAGCTTTTATGGGTTGGTCTCAGATTTTTCTGGGTGCCTCGTTTTTCCTTAAAAATTATTATCTGTCATCCGCAAAGCTTGCGTGGGATTTCTAGGTTTTCACAATTTTTTCTTCAAAAATTGTTTGCTGGTTTTTATGATTTTTTCCTCAAAAATCATCTGTAATACACGAAGTTCGCATGGAATTTGTGATTCGCGAAGTTCTCTAGTTTTGATTGATTTTTCTCCTCAAAAATCGAGCTTTGTTGCAGTCAGTTTGGGTCGCACCTGCTAGGGCAAACATCTGCAACCGTGGTATCTTGCAATCAGTATTGGAGTTGGTACTCTTCTGCAAAAGATTTGCCGATTCGCGTGTGAAGGCTACATTCGCTTGGATGGCTTTTGGTACTCTTGGTCATTTACATTCTACAGATCCTAGGAGGGTCTCTGTAGCAGCAGAGTGTTCTTTGCATCTATGATCATAACACCTGTTGTGTTTTCTGTAGGGTATTGAGTACAATGACCATTAGGGAGGGTGTTAAAATAATATTAATATTATTTTAACAGTCCTTGACTCCAAACAAATTTGTAAAATTTCGGGATAAACTTGGTGTAGTTAGTACACTGACCATTAAGGGATGGAATTAAAGTAATATTGTAATATTAGTTTATAATGGTCAATTAAGTCATTAGGATAGACTTTAGAAATACTCTTTTATTCTTTTTAGATAGGTTCTTATTCTCTACTTTGTTGATGATCTTAACCTTATTAGATAAATCATTTGTAACCCTTATTTAAGGAGACTTTCGCTACTTTGTTAATATCAAATACCATGATAATCATTCTATGTGTTTTTAATTATTTTAAGCCATAGTTACAAGACTCTACGAGTCTTGGCAAGACTCGCTGAGTCCTGGGGCGGGTCGCCTCTGCTGAGGCCAGGCGACCTTAGACTCGGACTCGGCCGAGTCTAGTCGGGTCTTGGCAGACTTGCCGAGTCCCAAGCTCTAGACTCTGCCACCCAGGCAATGTTGATTTTTGATCAGATTATAATGGCAGGTTAAATTCAAAAGTTTGATCTATGATTTTATCACAGCTACTAATGAATTGGTCTCCCAACTCAAGAACAATATGTTTGATCAGTCAAGAATGTTATTTGCTTCTCAATGTTATGATATTGCTGAAGATGATTGAAGGATTTGTTGTATATAAAACCCCTTTGCACAAGATTGTTCACGAACTGATTAGATGATAATCTAATCTGCTGAAAGTCAGATTCGTAAACGATAACAATATTCGAACCCTTTTGAAGATGGCACGATCTGCAATATCTTAATATAGTTTCTGCGTGTTTCTTATTGTCACTCTTAAAAGTAGATCGCGTCATACTTATGTATGAATGCGATTGACTTCTAGGTCGTGACTCCTACCAAGAATCACAACCGATACCAAATTGAATCGGGTACTTGCATAAACCGATTCATTTGTAATCAGTTACCCAGAACTAATCACTCAGTTAGAGATGAATGTATTTAGATTAATCACGATTTTACATAAATCAATTATAACAAATATCGATTAAGTCACGTAGGGTTTAGAAGACAAATATATGTTAATCGGTTATAATGATAAGTAATCACCGATAATCTGAAGGTTAAATTAAATAAATAAATATGTAAGGCCGATAGGCCATTCACATATTTGTTTCAGTTGATTAGAAGGATTGCTACTAACGCTATATCATTAACAGGCAACATTAAAAAAGCTACAAAAATTTAAAATGTCTTTGTTTTAGGTGAAACAAGAGGTAAATATATTTTGACTCTCACCCTAAAAAGTCATTTTTCTTGTTTGCAAACATGAGGAGGAGAGAAAAAGAGGGTTTTGAGCAAAAAAATAGAAAATTGAAGAGCAGACCAGCAGATAGATTGAAGAGGAGATTGCAATTGTTGATTGTTTGTGCAAGTTTGTAGCTTGCAGTCAAGCATTTAAAGGTGTAAAGAAGGATTTGGAAAAGGTTTCTAGCAAATTTATAGAGGTAAGTAACATTTTTTTGTAATTTTTTTATTTTCTTGCTTTCATATTTCCATTTTTTTGTACATTTGTTTTGTTTTTGTTTTATTTTATATTGATGGAAAAAGTATAAAAGTTGAAACCCTAGTTTTGTTTTCTCTTTCTATTATTTATTTTTAAGTTTAACTTAATTAGAATAAGAGACATTAAGCTGTTTTTTTTCATTTATAATATATTGCAGCATAATGTCTCAACCTACCGGTAGTGGAAGTGGTGCCCAAGTTAGACAGGATAAGGCTTGGAAACATGGCATTCCTAGATCAAAAAAAGAAGTAACATGTATTTATTGCAAAACAAAATATAATGGGGGAGGCATTAATCGGTTGAAATATCACATTGCACAAATAGAATGCCATGATGCAAACCCATGCAAAAATGCACCCCTTGAGGCTATACGTGAAGTGCAAGCTCAATTAGAGGAATTTAAAGAGAAAAAATAATTAAAAAAGAAGCAAATGGAAGAAATGGCAGCCATTGGTGGAGAGGCTTCTTCAAATCCTCAACCTCCATTTCTTGGATCTGGGAGTAGTGGTTTGTGGTAGTGTGAGTGTGAGCATTGGGCCTCGAATTGCGGAGTTGAGCGATCACTAATATTGGCTCCTCTGAGCCTTAGACTTATAGGCTATAGCTTTTATGTTGATATATGTTTTGAACTTTTGATGACATGGATTTCATATTCCATGAATTTTGTAGACATTTGACACTATTTGTATTTCTAATGTGTTATTTAGTTTAGCTTATTTCCTTCGACTCAAGCCTAAAATTTGCATTTATACTTATGTGATGAATGTAAACTTGTGTATGTGTTCAAAGTAGCTTCTATTTGATGAGATTATTGTGTCTTTGAGGTTTATTTATTAAAAATACATGAAACAAGTTTAAAATTGTTAAAAATCTTTGAATTTCTTGGGTTTTTCTATTTGCCGAGTCTTGGCCGAGTTTTTGCCGAGTCCGAGCGTCAAGTCCGAGTCCAAGTCAAAAATCAGCTTGCCGAGTCCGAGCCAAGTCCAAGTCTTGTAACTATGTTTTAAACAGTATTGTAGTGATACTGCTAAAAATACTATAGCAGCCTTCAAAAATATAAAAAAATCTTCAAAATTTTCACTCAAAAATAAGAATAAATAAATCTCCTTTTATCCATCCAATCAATGAAGCACAATGGTGAATCTTGGATGAATTCACTTGATCAGCTAGGTGGGTTTTCGTTCACAAAACTGATTGCCAAAAGAGTTTTCAATATTTGGTTGAAGAATGAGCCAAGTTCAATCTCTCCAATAAGCTAGGGTTTGATAAAAATGCATCAAATGAATTTTTCTCCTCATATCCCCATTATATACACTTTTTGGAAATCATAAAATATTATTTCCCACAACAATTCACTTCACTCCAAAAGTGACTTCTTAATTTAACTTTACATTTTGTGCCCCAAAAGTAAGTCACTTTTTAATTAAAGTGTCCAACTTAATACAATAATTAATTAAATATAAGTCATCCAAAAAATGACTTTTATTAGTTAATTGATTAATTATTCTCTTATCATATCCCAACTAATCTATGGGAATTAAAACTAGACTAAGGGACTCCACCAATCGCTTAAGCCTACAAAGGGGACATTACATAATGCCTCCATCAATGGATATCATTTCTCTCTTCTCAAGATGATAATACTTTACACAAGCTACAACAAATTCCAAACTTTGCGTTGCAATTAAGAGCAATCCCGCTTGTACAAGACTGCAATCCATCGATTCCTTTGTCACATTGCTGCCCTCTGTGATCTTTTCATTGAGATTAAATCCTTCTAGGAAAACGTGACATAAGTCAATTTCCTGCACCTTACAGTACTCATTGATTAGGATAGAAGGGACCTCCAATGTAAACACTAAAAATTGCATTTTATGAGTGACAAACTCTCAATTCAACCTCCTTTCATAAACTTTACTGCTCTCATTTAAAACAAAATTTTGTCCTTTTTCACTTAATTTTTCACAAATTTGAGAGAGAATTGAAAGCATTTGAAGACGAAATATCCTATCTACTGTTATCATGATAATTTTTCTTCAAAACATCTTCCTAAGGACTCAGAAAACAATTTTCTGATATTGACCTTGGAATCCTGCTTTTTTACTTGAAATTCTGCAAAAAATCTGTCTTCAGAATGCTATTCCTGCTGCAGGATGACAGAGACTTGCTTCTGCACTCGCTGTTTTGTAGAAAAGAATATCAAAAGCACTATTTAAACAATGAATAACATCCTATTTTTGCACATTAGAAAGTGTTGCTTCCTTCTATCTAAATATCTTTTATTTATGGCCAGTTTTTTTAATTTCAGTTCAGAAGGTCACAACTATGAGAAAAGGGCACCACCTTTCTTTGTTGCAAGAGTTGGCAAAAAGCTTGTGATTTTTATATGTTAAAATAAGCATCTTAAAATAGGATCTTTTAATTTAAATGCTTTTAGAATGGAGTGTACCTGTTCCTTGGCGCACATCAATATGTTTAAAGTTTTTACCTCTTCATGTGCCATCCTTGCCTCTCCAACACATCCAAGAAACACGTCTGAACATGAATACCTTGTGTGGGCATGAAGACTTCTTGAATTTTGCATTTCATCAGCATCTTGCCAAAAAAAAAAGAAATTTGCTATGGCAGATGTCTGACATTTCACATGTGCCTGTAAACTGATACAATCCCCTCTTCATACCGACACCATTTTGCCTTTGGAATTTTATTAACTCTATAGTATGCCTTTTTAAACTCAGCATTATTGACATACTCTGTAAAATATATTCCACCTTTGTTTAGGTTCACACCACTAGTCTAGTGCACGCCAATAATCTGAGAGGAGCTTAAAAAATTCCTTTATGTGGCACATGCCAAAACTTTTAAAAAAAAAGTCACTACTATGTTCCTTTGCTGTGGCGTTGATCCTACTTATACCAAGCATGACCCTTTCATCCATGTTTAAGGTCCTCTGGGATAGGTATGTGATTTTCAGCAAGCACACACTTGATCGAAGAGAATTTCTTTTTATATTTTATTAGCTGATTTTGTAGAGACTCCCCTGTGGTCTAATAAGGGTGGATCGAATACATCATTCAAATATTCTCCAAAACATTGATCCTTTGTATTGGCACGTGAACTCCATGACACATGCTAATAAACTGACTTCAAAATTTTTTTTAAAAAAAATGCTCTTCTTCCAACACACGCCTATGCTTTACTCTTCATGCACTTTCATTTTTTATTATGCCGCACAGATCCTTCAATGCACAATCATTTTATAATGTCTTGAACACCTTCCATTCTCTCTACACCTTATGTCGACGCATCCTCTTCATTAAGCCAGGCTCATTTTTTGCAATTTCAGAGATTAGGCACATACCAACTAACAGGCCCACACCAACACTCAAAGTGATAAACACTAACTCTTTGTATTGGTGCACCTAAGCTTTTTGGCACAAGCCAACACACTGCAGAAAAATTTGGGAAGCCTTTTGCTTCTTTGTTGAGGCATGCCTGAAATCTCCTTAATGCCCCTATACATTGACTTGTCACCATCTTTTGCTTTGCATGTGCTAAAGGATCTCGACACGCCAATACACCAGCACGTCACTGATGCTTCCCTACAATCTTTTAACATGCATGGTTATTCTTCAAGTGTTTGAATTAATGATCCTATTAGTTAGTAAGAAGAACCAACAAAATGATGCGTAGAAGATAAAACTTTAGAATACCCCAAAGAAAGAGATAAATGAAATTTTCGTTTGATAAGGTTGACAAAATACAAAATATTTGTATGGGTACAAGAAGTTGTTTTAGAAAATTATTATAATGGGATGCTTGTTTACAAATAAAGCCTCTATCCTCATTCTCCAACTACCTCTATCATTCCTACTCATATATAAAAGGGAATCAAAATATAATTATAAAGCTGCCAAAATCTACAAAAAAAAGTATTCTTACGTTAATTATTAAGTTTCTGACATATTGTCACATGTAATGGCCATCGCTGCTGCCAAAATATCAGTCCCGTAGGACAACTAATGTTGTATCTTGCACTCAGTGTACAAATCCTATATAAAATGAACAAGGCAGAAAACGTATACAAAAGAAATATTCATTGAATACATCTCCACTAGATGATATAAAAGGTACCTCTATGCCACGGTTCATCTCTTGCACAGCAGAAAGTTCTGTATAATGATCCAATAACTGTAAATACTCTGCTAAGATTTGAAATGCCTGGAGAACAATGCAACAAAAAACTCAAACCCAGGTTAATGGTTAGTCCAATAAAAATGAAACTATTGCTTCAAACATGTATTTTGGTGCATTTAAAAGCATTGTCGTGCATAGCATTCGTCCTATGATCATAAGGACTAGCAAAAAATTAAAAATTCCAATGAATAGAAAATTAGAAATGTTTGATGTTGCCCATACCAATGACAAACAAACTTCAATAAACATTTGAGAGTAATCTTATAATACTCACTTTGCTGTAATTCCCTTCCTCCACATGGCTATCTAGTGAAGACCGTAAATCTAAACAATGTTGTAGTTGTGTCAAGACAGGAAGCATATCCTACAATAATTATGTAGTCAAGTTTAAACACAACCACAACGAAGACTTTTAACCAAAAAATAATCACAAACAAGGCTACTACTAAAAATTTAACTAGAGCTGCCATAATGGATGCAAAAATAAAGCTCGATATTTCTTATTTAACAAGAAATGTATATTAATTAGTCTATCAATACAAACATCCAAACACCATTGTGTAAGTCTGTAACACCACTGATTCTTGCATATGTAACTATTAAGTATTAACAACAAATTAAAAAAAAATTGTCAAAAGGGATATGGTTGACTTGGCTAGAAGGAACAAATTTGTACCCACAAAAGCACAGTTTTGGGATACCTACTAAGAAAAATCAATTCATGATGAACAACTAGAAAAAATATAACAAACTCTCTTGCTCTCTTTTGTGCCAGAGCTCGTGTTTCAAGAAGCTTAAAGAAGATTGTTGCACATTAAAAATAACTAACAGAAAAACAAATTTACAAAACTCACTATAATTGGATATATTATGCTAAAGCACCAATGATATAGATCACTCTGAAAGTTAAACTAGAATTCGGAAGAAATGAAGCACCAAAAGCATTCAGAGTCAGACAAAAAATAGAATTTGGATGATTTCAAAATTTCTTTAACTATCTAATTTTCCCAAATAAACTTATTAAGGACAAAGGACAAAAGCAAATGCTGGATGTGACAACCGTCTTGCCTAAAGTCCTAAATCTCTTTCCAACCATTTCAAACAACCATTCACTAGGATGACTACTGTATGTGCCCCTAACAAAACCAAACAATCAACAACTGGTTCTTGTTTTAGAAAGACTTTCTAGCACTGACAAATTCCACATTGAATGTCCAGTACAAAAGTATCTCAAAGCATGAAAACAAGTACATCTTCATATCATATGTATCAATCAAAATAATTTGATAAACTAGAAAACACATTCCAAACCCCAACATAATTATTAGTAAAAAGAAAAATTGCCTCTGACTATACAGAAGAAATGAATTGTTATTATCCTCTGCAACTCCAAAGATTTTTTCTACTTCAATAATATGGGATTTTGCAAATAGAAATTAGGTTATAGATATTAATTTGCTGAGCAAGTAATGCAGGTGGTAGTTCAGGACAAAAAATCCTTATGAAAGTCACCTTACCAGGGTTATAGTTTCTTCATCAGAGCTTAAAATACAAAACCATTATATGCTTCACACAAAATACATAAATGTATAAATATTTTACAAAAACTACTCTGTAAATATTGAATTTGAGTTCAAAACAGATACATAGTCATGTATGGAGAAAACAAGAACTTGTATAGAAGGAATAAATTTGAACCCATCAAAGTATACCTTTGTCATACCTACTAAGAAAAATCAATTCTCATAATGAACACAACAAATACTATAACAAATCACCAAAATCAAACTAGATCCTTGACAGGTACAGAAACATTTGTATTTAACTTATCAAGAAAGATTGTGGCACATCAAAAAGAATGCAAAAGAGTTAATTTAATAAACTTGCTATATTAAAGTCGTTATAGGTTAAAAACTTAATACTGATGAAAATCATTGGAACATTCTGACAGCTGAATTAGAATTTGGAAGAGATGAAACACCTACAGTTCCTGAGTTTTCCATCGTATAAAACTGCATAATAAACTTAAAAAGGATGACAAATAAAACATGATAATCATTATCCAATATTATTGCCTTTTATGATATCTAAATCCCATTTAATCATTTCAAATAAAAAATGAAAAAAGGCAACCACTGTATGTGCCCCTAAAAAAACCATACAGTTATCATCTGACTGTCATTTTAAGGTGTATCTTTCTAATGCTGACAAAACACAACATTAACTGTCCAGACAAATCATTTTAAAAAGTGGACATAGTTTTCTGAACAACAAAATAAATATTGGTATTAACTAATAAAGAAAATTGCCTCGAAACATACCAAGGAAATTAATTATTACTATTGACAACTATAAATTTTTTTACTTTGTAACTCGAGAAATTGCAGAATAAAATTAGTTTAGATTATCATTTAGCTGGGGAAGTCATTGAGGTGGCAATTCAGTACAGAATCCCCTTAAGACAGTCACCTTTGCTTACGAAGGTCATCTTGCCAGGACAGCAGTTTATTCACCAGTGTGCAAAATCCAAAACTGTTAATGCTCCACTTAACAAATATCGTCTCCATTCTTTCTGGGGCCACTTGTCAAAAAGTTTTTGAGATTTTCGGACATCCCTTCATTTTCTATTTTTAGAATTTTCATTTCCTTCCAAATATGGATATAGAAGAATCATCATCCATGCGAAAAATCAAGCTGTTGTAGCTTCACATATTTTAACAGAGATCACTCCTTTCATTTAACTTTCATTTTCAACACTTTAATTTACATATCAGTATTATCTGTCTCTTGGCTTTATTTTCATTTTCTTAGGTTCAATGCTTTCATTATACATTATGTTTCTGCAATTTAGTGTGTTTTCCACCATATTTTCGATTAAATCTCGATCAACATTATCAGATCAGTTTTCTCCATATATGTCCCATTGAACAAAAACAGGCAATACAAAGTGCAGTCTTGAGACACACAACCCTATAAATTACCTTCCTTTAAGGTTCAAGCAGCCTCAGATGGTGGGGAAAAAAGCGAAAACAGGATCCTTTCAAAATATTACTCAATGAAGCCCTCAAAAAGTAAAGGGGAAAAAGGTGATGAAACATTTTTGGTTCAGTGCTTGATGAGCCCCCGTGAACATTATTGTGAGGTGACGATCTCTCAATAGTAAACAATTGTACATCTGATCATTATCGTAAGGTGACGATCTTACGATATTGATTGATCATACCATTATGATGGATATCATGAGAGTGATATCTATGGATATGTTATAATGGTTTACATCTCTAGTAGTAATATCTATAGATACGCCATAATGGTGGATATCATGAGACATGATATCTGTGGACAAGCCATAATGGTGGATATTACATAAAGAGATATTCATAGTGGATTTCATGTGACGTGGAATACGTGGACATGCCATGTAGTAATTTCTTTAGATATACCATGATGGTGGATATCATGAGACGTGATATCCGTGGACAAGCCATAATGGTGAATATGATCTAAAGAAACATTTATGGTGGATGCAACTTATAAAGGTTCAGAAGGTTCAGAAGGATTCCTCCCTAGCTAAGAGCAAGTGTTGATGATAGAATAGCTACGGTCAGAATCTATTAGGACCGACAGAGACAACGTAATTGTCTAATTGGCCTATCGGCCTTAGACAATACGTATACCAGCTATTAATGAAAACCGATATTATATGCCTAATATATTAAACAATATTAAAATCGATATTAGTTAATGTCTATATATATAATCGATATGAAAAACATTAGCAAATGATTGTTGTCGATATGTATAATCGACTATCGATATCTATATTACATTATCGATCTTTATTATCACCGTATTGTCTAATTATCGGTGCTGTAAATTAGTTTAGTTATAAATACCGATTACATCAATGTATCAGTTTGCCTCCAAAGTATCATATCCCTATGTGCAGAGTCACGAACTCAAGTATCCTATATCATACAACCTATCAAATCAGAAGTAAGATATATATATATATATATATATATATATATATATATATATATTGCATTTGTATGAGTCATCAGAAAAATATATTATACCCAGTCACGGTGTTAAGAGAAATGACAATACCCACAGCAGACAGTGATATATATAGGATACGATAAGGCGGACATATAACAAGCAGACAGTGATAGCAATACAATAAGAAATATAGAGATACAGTTTGACTCAATATAACAGTGCGTGATAATGTTCTGCAGTCGGTGAATATAGACATACAGTTCGACACAGTTCATAATTATATACTATAGTCTGTGTGATTACAACAGTGTGTGATCTATAGTCTGAGTGATTACAACAGATAGAATCACATTCAAGTGTGACTCATATACATATTAGTTCGAGAGTTTCACTCACATTAAATTCAATCTATATTCTGCAGATTGGATTTGAATCTTACAAAGGTTGAATTAATATCAAATTGAGATCAAAGTTAAAATTTAAAATTACCTGATTACCTACCTATTATAATCTGATCAAAACTTAACATCCATAAGATCAAAGAAGACAAGAAAGTCAATGGATCAATATCTAATATTAGAATTAATACGGGTAAAAATTAGCAGACTTTAGTATTTACAAGGGCAAGATTCAAGACAATCCCAAAAGGGGACATTACAGTAGCATACGAATTCCAATACCTCTTCAACTCCTGCAACCAAGAAAATTGCAGAATGAATGCCACTAGAAGTGGTCCATCTACCTACACTATTTCCACCCAATATCAAGCGCAAAAAATTAAATGTCAATAAAGTTCCCTCTCATCTAAGTCAACCTTGTTGATTGTAACTAGGGGTATAGGGGTTCGGATTGCCTTAAGGCAACATCCGAACCCCTTTAGGACCGGGTCCTACCCTAACGTGACCCTATCTTAAATGCCACGCTAAAACACACCACAATTAACATTAGCGCCAAAATATCAAGGAGGCTGACTTTAATAGAGTAAAGAGGCATATAAGTAAAGGTCAATTTGCAAGTCAATGACAATCAATCAAGTTCAATTAAATCAGAAGGCGATTTAGCTCTGCTGTGCGAACCTAAGGAAGACGGCGAATTTATTCAGTTTGGTGTAATATTGTACAAGGGGGCATAGCATATCTTGAGGCAAGTCATTGAAGCATACAAGGACAGATCTGATATGTGAAGATCAGATTCGAGCTAAGTATTGTACTGATATTTAGAGGAGAATATATAATCTGACCTGTGGGTCTTTCATGCTGGGTTTTTCCTCCTTGGAGGTTTTCCCAGGGTATGCTTGTTTGTCTTCTATTCTATTTCTGATTTATGTTGTCTTACTAAATACTGCAAATCTGATTACAATCTAGGGCACAATTTAATCCATGTTGGTTCACTAAACTACTGCAAATCTAATACAACCTAGGGCATAATTAATAAGATAAATCTGGTTATCATACCTAGGGTTTAAATTAACATGGTATCAGAGCTCTAGGTGTTACTAACTTCTGATTTTGGCAGATCAATTGTTGCATATAGCTGTTGTTTGTGTTCAGATTAAAGATGTCAGGTTTAAAGGCTGAAGATAGGCTTGAGGGAGCCATTGACTTTGCTGCTAGGAAAGTTCGTATTCTGTTGATCCTTGAAGAAAATGACCTACTGAAATTTGTAGAAGAAGAAAGGCTGTCCCCTCCAGAAGAAGCTGAAGAGCTGAAACTGTTCAAGAAAGATTCCCTCAAGGCTAGAAGGATCATAATTGAGTCCGTCAAGAATCATCTTGTCACTGTCATATCAAAGTTTACAACTGCCAGAGAAATGATCAAACACTTGGAAGGGATCTATGAAGTCAACAATCTCAGCAAGGCTCTTGCCCTAAGACAACAACTTCTACACATGAAAATGAAAGAAGAAGACTCAATCATAGCCTACTTCATGAAGATCAATGAACTAAAGGACAAGCTAAGCACTCTTAATTGCCAAATCTCAAATAAAGACCTTGTTATGATTACATTAAATGGTCTACCAGATGAATGGGAACCATTCATTCGTAGCATTGGTGGAAGAGCTGATCATCCCAACTTTGAGCGTCTTCAATCTGATTGCATCGAAGAGGAATCTTGAATTGAGGTAAGAGGAAAACTCAAAAACTCTCTCAAAGATGATCATGTTCTCTTATCTAAATCTAGGAAAGGTGGTCATTGGAAGAAAGAAAAGAGAAGCAAAGATTTTAGATCCTCCTCCTATGATCCAAGGAAAAAGTCAAGAGATTCCTCTCACATTCGTTGCTTCAGATGTGATAAGTATGGTCACTATGCCAGAGATTGTCAAAATGACCCAAAGGAAAGGGAAGCTAACTTAAATGAGGTTGCTGAACAAAGTGAAGACTACCTTCTTATCTCTGCTCTTTCCAGCAATATTCCTATGGATAGCAATTCGTGGATACTTGACAGTGGTGCCTCCAGACACATCTCAGGAATTCGTGAGCATCTCTCAGATCTGATTGAAAAAGACACCAATCTTCATGTTGTAATCGGTGATGATGCTCGATACTCGGTAAAAGGTTCTGGTAATACCTCTCTAAAACTAGATTCTGGTATTTCCTTACAACTCTGTGATATTCTATTTGTACCTGGTATTAAAAGAAATCTTATTTCTATTTCGGCTTTGGAAGATAAGGGTTTGCAAATAGCATTTTTTGAAGGGAAAGTACTCGCTTGGTCTAAGAAATCTAACTTCAAATCTGCTCGTATTATTGGAAATAGATGTGATAGTTTATATAAGCTTGCAGCCAATCCAATTCAAGCTCTCATTCATGAGACCCCTGAATCATGCGAGCTATGGCATAGAAGATTGGGTCATCTTCACTTTCAAGCTCTTCCCACTCTCAGTAAAATGGTCAAAGGTATGCCTAATCTCAGTTTATCTCATGATGATGCTTGCAAAGGTTGTGCAATGGGTAAGAATGTAAAGAATCCCTTTCATAAAAGCGACAGTAGGGCTAAAGAAAGGTTAGAGCTTATTCATTCAGATTTATGTGGTCCCATGTCAGTAGCATCTCCTAGCGGTTTCCTATATTATGTTATCTTCATAGATGATTTCTATGAAGAAGTCCTAAACAAATTTAAAGAATTCAAAGCTTTAGTTGAAAATACTACAGGAAATCGAATTAAATGTTTGAGGTCTGACAATGGAGGTGAATACACCTCAGGTAGCTTCTATGACTTTTGTGTTAAAGTAGGAATTAAGAGGGAGTTTTGTGTTCCCTACAACCCTCAGCAAAATGGAGTTGCTGAAAGAAAGAACAGGACCATTGTTGAAGCTGCAAGAGCCATGATTCATGATCAGGACTTGCAACCTTTTCTATGGGCAGAAGCATCCAAAACCGCAGTTTATATTCAGAATAGATGTCCTCATCAAGTCCTAAAGAATGTGACACCTGAAGAAGCATTTTCAGGAATCAAACCTCACATCAGTCACCTAAGGATATTTGGTAGCCCTGTGTATGTTCATGTGCCTAAAGAAAAACGAACCAAGCTAGATCCATCTAGAAAGAAAGGCATCCTATTAGGATACAACGAATCTTCCAAAGCCTTCAGGATCTATATTTCAGGTCAAAGGTATGTTGAGGTAAGTAGAGATGTAACTTTTGAAGAAGATATTGCTTTCAAAAGATCTAAAGGTTCATTAATCAACAATGATGATATGATGATGGAAAAACAAGATTCAATTGTTGATGCTAACCCTGAGTTACAGGAGGAGTCTACTGATCTTCCAGATCAGGAAGTTCAAAATGACTCATCAAAACCCATGCAATCTACCGATATACCTCAGGATATTGTGGTTTGCAAGAAGAGACCACTCTGGGTTAGAAATACAATTCAAGATGCTGAAGGGTTTGCTGCTTCCAGAGGAACCTTCAGAAATAGCAAGTGTCCAAAATCACGCCAACTACATTTCTGTGATGCGCAATATAATTGAGTCTGAACCCCACAATATCAAAGAAGCTATGTCCCATCATGCTTGGAAATTAGCCATGGATGAAGAGTATGGGTCTCTCATCAAGAATGATGTCTGGGACATTGTACCCAAACCCAAAGGTTGAAGAAAGCTTTATATGGGCTCAAACAGGCTCCTCGCGCTTGGTATGAAAGAATTGATAAGTACTTACTAAGTTTAGGGTTTTCCAAGAATGATGTTGATGCTAACATTTACTTGAAAATTTATAATAATGAGATGCTTATTTTAGTTTTGTATGTAGATGATTTATTTCTCACGGGTGAAAATAAATTAATCATAAGATGTAAAAAGGAATTAGCCTCAGAATTTGAAATGAAAGATTTAGGTCTAATGCACTACTTCCTAGGGTTAGAAGTATGGCAAAGAGCTAATGAAATCTTTCTAAGTCAGGGAAAATACACTATTAATATTTTGAAAAGATTTAGAATGATAGATTGTAAACCTATGCGTACTCCTATGGAATCTAACTTAAAGAAATTAAGTGTTTCTACAGCTAACTCAGATTTTGCAGATCCTTCTGAGTACAGGCAATTGATTGGCTCCCTGATGTACCTAGTCAATACTAGGCCAGATATCTGTTATGCTGTGAATGCTCTCAGTCAGTTCATGAGCTCACCGAAACATGTTCACCTGGTTGTTGCCAAGCACATTCTAAGATATCTACGTGGCACGATTGGTTATGGGCTGAAGTATACACTTAATACCCCAATCCTCCTAAAAGGCTACTCAGATTCAGATTGGGCAGGAAGTGTCAAGGACAAGAAAAGCACTTCAGGCATCTGCTTCAACTTGGGCTCCACAGTAATCTCTTGGGCATGCAGGAAGCAATCTTCGATAGCACTAAACACTGCAGAAGCTGAGTACATTGCCGCATCTGTTGCATCCAGAGAAGCAGAGTGGCTTCGTAAGCTTCTTGTTGGTTTATTTGGTCAAGTCAATGATCCTACCACCATTCATTGTGATAATCAAAGTTGTATAAAGATGTCAGTAAATCCTGTATTTCATGATCGATCCAAACATGTGGAAACACACTATCGTTACATTCCGGATATGGTGCAGAGAGGCGCCATTCATCTAAAGTACATTAGCACAAATGAACAGATTGCTAACATCCTCACCAAACCCTTATCCAGAGTGAAGTTCGAGTACTTCAAAGATAGACTTGGTGTCATGGAAAACGAAACCCTGATTGAGAGGGAGCTTCAATCTCAGTGACTATTGGTAGCACTTTGAATCATTCTTTGCTTGTGTGCAAGAATGAATTTCATCCAATCTATGCTTGTGTGCTAGATGGATAGTTGTAATAATGTAAAGACCCACTGGTGTATTACACTTTCTATGCTCGTGTGCTAGAACCATCCTATGCTTGTGTGCTAGGTGGAAGATGTAATTCTATGCTTGTGTGCTAGATCCATTCTATGCTTGTGTGCTAGATGGAACTTAAAAGGTTCAGATTATGTATTCTCCTCCTCCCTAGTTAAGAGGGAGTGTTGATTGTAACTAGGGGTATAGGGGTTCGGATTGCCTTAAGGCAACATCCGAACCCCTTTAGGACCGGGTCCTACCTTAACGTGATCCTATCTTAAATGCCACGCTAAAACACACCACAATTAACATTAGCGCCAAAATATCAAGGAGGCCGACTTTAATAGAGTAAAGAGGCATATAAGTAAAGGTCAATTTGCAAGTCAATGACAATCAATCAAGTTCAATTAAATCAGAAGGCGATTTAGCTCTGTTGTGCGAACCTAAGGAAGAGGGCGAATTTATTCAGTTTGGTGTAATATTGTACAAGGGGACATAGCATATCTTGAGGCAAGTCATTGAAGCATACAAGGACAGATCTGATATGTGAAGATCAGATTCGAGCTAAGTATTGTACTAATATTTAGAGGAGAATATATAATCTGACCTGTGGGTCTTTCATGCTGGGTTTTTCCTCCTTGGAGGTTTTCCCAGGGTATGCTTGTTTGTCTTCTATTCTATTTCTGATTTATGTTGTCTTACTAAATACTGCAAATCTGATTACAATCTAGGGCACAATTTAATCCATGTTGGTTCACTAAACTACTGCAAATCTAATACAACCTAGGGCATAATTAATAAGATAAATCTGGTTATCATACCTAGGGTTTAAATTAACAAACCTGCGATCAACCACTCACCACATCCTAATTGTTTTCAAAATACTACGCTAAAGTTGCAAATATTAGTATGTTTCTATTTCTCAAATATTGTTCAATACACATTACATATTTATAGGATTTTCATATCCTATATCATAAGAAACCTCCTATAACAACTCCCTTTACATAGATGAGTTGTTCTAACAATAACTGAAAAACTTGGACTTGGCAGGCCCAAAAATTTTATAAACTCAAGACTGTGCAAAAACTCGAGGAAAAACTCAGCAAATTTATCAAACATTTGAAAATACATAATATTTTAAAATATTCTTCAAAAGCACACATATATACTGAACTTGTAGAACATATTACCAATTTTCATCATATATAAATCAAAATTTGAGTTTGATACATATCATTTACCAAAAAACCAAGTTCAACCTCTGAATACATACAAATTTTAAGTTTTACTATGAATGAAAATTATAAATCATTTCAAGTGTAATCCTTGGTTGCATTTGGCCATATAGGAATAAGCATGACATTTTAAAATAAGATTGTACGAATTTCTAGGTCTTTTGTCTAGCTCTTGTATTATTTAGAAGTTGTGAATAAAAAAGGAAACAAATATATATAGATTTTTTATAAAATTTTATCTTATATAATTAATTTTGAAAGTAATTAAAAAATTAAATATATATTTACCTTTTAACTATAATTTTTAATAAAAATATGAATGACAATAAAAAAAAGATGTTAAAAATTTTTTAAAAATAAATTAAAAACTAAAACTTCTCATATAGGAAAGAAATTATTAAATTGTGGAACTAGTAGTATATGTAATTCGACTTTTATTAGGAGCCATATGGTCTCGATTTTAGTAAGTGCAGCAAAAAAAACTATTTTGCTGGTCGCATCCCATTTTGCTCTAGTCACACCTCACTTTTATGAAATCGTGCCACAAAATGACCTAAAATCACTATAAAATGTATAGCGTTTATCATGATTTCATTTGTATCCTCAAATCGTTGACCTTTTGCAAATTTTGGAGGAAAATTGCACGTTTTTAATGAGTTTTCTGAAAAAAATTACCAGAAGTTTTTCCACAAGTTACTCACTGCAAGTTTTTGGCATGCGAGTACTCACGAATTTTGCAAGTAATTAGCATATTTTTCATCTATGGTTCTAACAACTTGTAATACAATCCCATTTTTGGCATGCAAGTACTCACAATTTTTCCAAGTAATCAGTGTCTTTTTCATCTATGGATCTAACAACTTGTAATACAATCCCAACCAATTACTTTCACACCTAGAATAGTTAGGTGAGTTGTTGGTATAACTCACTTTTACTTTAACTTAACACACATTATTATTCTAGCCCATCTAAACAAAAACATGATTTCCTACCATTCCTTCCCTTAGTGTGAACATGGTGAAAAAGTACATCACGTGAACTAGAAACAGAAGTGTATGTCTATGCATACTTTTAGGTCTACATACTGCTATCTATATCGTACTGCACATTATCACCTACATACAAGAACTTATCTTGCTTTAACTTCTAATGAGCTTATCACCAGCTGACCACACTTCCAAGAAGCCTAACAGTCAAAGGATCTTTGTAGTGAACTACTCTACAACTGTTTACAATATCAATGATATCTTCATTCTCCTCTTTTCAAACTTAGCAATGGAATGTTCACAATGTTTTATTTTACACACAATAATGAAATGAAATACCACTAATACAAAAGCAACCTCAATGTTAATGGCTAAAAAGAGACTATTTAGCCTCCTTACTCCAATGCCTCTAACCTCCATTTTGAATTTATCAAAAATAGAAAATCTTCATCGCTACGGCAAGACAATTCTTCATCATTTGCATATTCTTTCCAATCTATTTGTTCAAGCAAGCATTTTGATATGGTTTATCATCCAATAGATCTTGTGCCCTCTTCGTACAATTCAAAATTACATATCCCACTTCTTTACAATGGTAACATTTGATTTTTCATTTTGGAGGAATGCATTAATTTGTATTTGCCCTTCTTTTGTACATATAATACATCTTTTGATTCCAAGTATTCATTCTAGTCAAGTAGAGATTACTCCTTTAGGACTAATTTTTACCTTGTTTAATGTAAACACCATATCAAACATACTCTTAGGCATACAATTCGAAAGTACTACCTTTGCATCATCATCCTTTACTTTCTCATTGATGTCAATTAACTAGTTTGGTAGACAATGGATCTTATATAATTTGTCATTTTTGCTCCTTTCTCCATCTTCAATCCATAGAATCTAAGCTTCAATGTCATCTTGGTACTTTCTACTCTTGATCCAAAATGCTTGTTTAATTACTCCCAAATCTCTTTTGTAGACTTTGTGAAATCCACATGGTTTAGGTATGCTTTTGATGATCCCAGGTCAATAGTCCACAATACATTTTGGTTTGTGATATTCCACTTGGCAAATTCACTTGCATCAATCTATGAAAATGTGTTAGGTTTGACAACATCCCAAAAATTCTTTTTTGTCAAATGTAATTGCATCTATATTTTCCATGTTGAAAATCTTTACCTTGTAATTTCTCGATGAGACTTAATTTATCCATGACAACCCTCAAAATTATTTTCAGCACTAAACACTTAGAAATACTACCTCAACTAGTGGTCTCTCCTCAATGCCTACTCAGCACACTTTAGCTCGTTTCCCACAAATAGCGGCAATGGCATGGAATATCTTGTTCTCTAGCCTTGTCAGGTATGCAAAGACAAGTGATTTCATTCTACTCCACATGGCTCTATGTCTCAGCAGCCAACAAGAGTAGTGGCTCTTCTACACCTCTTCTTACACATTTTCATGTTGCAAGGAGGAGATCTATATGGATTTAGTCACTCTAAAAGAGAACGTGGATATGGAGTAGGACATGGCGATGATAATGAATCTAATGAGCCTTTGAAACTGTTGGTGTTTTTCCAGCTGAGTTTCCTAGAACCCTTTAAAGACTAGCCTCTTCTTATGATCTTCTAGGCTAGTGGCCAATGGACAAGGCAAAACCCTACTTAAACCCTAAGGCCTAAACCTTTTTCACTTTTGGCTCTACTAACCATGGAAGGTATTCCTTTACAATATCATTCAATCTTAACTTTAAGCATTGATATTGCATTCAAGCAGATATGCTCTCATATGTAAATCCAAATTTATATATATTCTTCAAGGCTAGATCGCATTAGATTTTATTAACATCAGAAACGAGAGCATCAAATCCTACATCTACAAACTGAAAACAAACAAATTGAAACGAAATAAAATGTTTTTGGATTTTTGAAATAAAAGGCCTCAAAACCCTAATCCCTGAGATAGCTGAGACCAGTGCCTTATAGGTTTGTAGACTCAAACCTAAACACAATCACTTGCCACCTTTACACAAGAAACTTACAATCTTTTGGCTAACTGATTTAGTGCATTACACCAAACCACCTAATACCATTTGAAATGCAATTCTACTTGAAGATACCAATACAACACTTAATGAATTAATTAAATTAATTTCTTATAAAGTCATTAAAATAAATTAATTATTAAAAGTGACTTAATATTTAATTAATTTAATTAAAAAGTGACTTAAGTATAAAAATTTAAAATAATTAAAGTCACTTAAATAATATTAAATAATAAAGTGTACCTACCCTCTTCTAGAAGGAACCTCGTGAAGGATAATGAAAAAGGATAAATAGAAGAGGGTAAGAGAAGGAAAGCAGACTTGGATTTGTTATTGTTGAGTTAAGTTGGTTTTGTAGAACCAAGTTGGTGTCTGCAAACTAAGGGTCTTTGGGAACGGAAACTCCCATTGATCGCATAACTGAGAGGGTGAAAGATCTCTCGAGGGGTTGCAATTGGGGAGGGAGATATCTCAGTCTCTCTATTTGAGTGTAATGAAGATTTTGTTGCTGATCATGGAGTTCGTTTCAGACATGTTCAGGTTGTTGATCTAAGACTCCATTTGGTCATCAATTTGGACCAAGAGGAGATAGCCGAATTTGTTGAAGGTTTGGTTGGGAGAATTATACATGCTGTTACCTCTATTCTCAGACTGAAGTAAGTAACCGGTCTGCATCTCTAACCATGATTTGCCCACAGCTTCCCAAGGGCACTTAGAACTTCACACTTGGGTTAAGCGATTTGGAGTTCAAGGAAAGGCGACTCCTATAGGAGCAATTTGAAGAAGTTTGGAGGAGGTTTTTGCCATCAAACAGGGTCCAATCAGAATTAACATCAGACTGTCCATACCCTCGATTCTGCCCATATCATCTTCAAGGAGCATCTAAAGTCACATTGGTGTTGAGCAAATTTGAGGAGGAAGAATAGCGATTAATCTAGGAGCAGATTCCAAACATTGGGATCCCAGCTAGGCGCTATAACAGCAAGGGTGGCACTCTTAATTAATTCGATTTTGTGCATTCAAGGATTATTTGGCACGGATATTGCTCCGTCTTCATAAGCGATTTGGCCACGTTCATATCACAATCATTTTCATGAACATTTAATATGATTTCAGTTGCTATATGTATTCAGATTTGTAGACATTGAGGAAGTGAATAAATTAAGTCTGAAGCATTTGTTGATGCATTATTACATAGTCCTCTTATCAGCATTGTAAGAGTCATTTGTACTCAGTAATGGAGTCTGTAGTTTTTGCATTAAGTCCAATGTATATTGCATCTACTTTTCTGAGGACTTGTGCCAACCGTCTGTCAAAATGGCAGCAAGATGCAAGTGTATATTTGTGTGTTTAAAATTAGTATAAAACGCTATAACTTGATGGTGGGAGCACTTGGATAAATTGTCCTTTCAAATAGTAGTCATTTATTGCTGATCTTTCATGATAAATGTGTGCTTGTAAACTCCACACCAAATCTGAAAATTCTGAGACACGCAACAGCACTAGACACATATTGAAAATCAGATTGTTAGCAAATATCTCTTGTATTTTTCAGTCACATTGGTACAGGGGATATTACATTTAACCCAAGTATTTTAACTATTTCCTTCAAATAGAACAAAAATCAAAACAATCGCTGCATTACAGAGATGAAATATTTAAGCCTTACTCAAAGATCTCATAAGAGAACAAGCATCACAAGAGGAGACAATTGCACCAAACAGAATTCAACTCCATTTTCATTATCAGATATGAAAAATGCTTTATATTAGCAAAATGATATGTTTGTCTCTTCTACCAGCTCCTTATACAACAGTACTCCAAATCCTCCTAGAAATCAAAATTTAAAGAGCAATGCTGAAAAAGAGTACAATGGCTCTGATTTCCCTTTTATAGAAACAAGGGAGCAAAACAAGCTTCAAGACCATTGTACGTGTGTAGCTCATACATTTAATATCAATTAATATCCATCACCCTAAAAAATAGGATAACTGACAGAAATAGGATACCAGAATAGAATGGGAAGTCAGAGAGAGGGAATCTGCAAAATTCAGTAACAAAATTTAGAATAAATTCTTGTCAACAGAAGAGAATGTTGGATACCACTCAAACAGTACGCTGGCTAGGAATTCAAAATTAGTCTGACCCATACTTCTCATCCCATTTGGCAAAAGTTGCATCATCTGGCCAAGAATACTCTAGTGTCAGCTTCAACTTATCTAAGTATGGTATTTTGAATCAAGAACTGCTCTTGAAACCCTTCTGCTAGTTATCACATATGATCTCAAAGGCAAAGAGCTCATCAAGCAATTGATTCAACTTCACAACATTGAGTTCATTGTCCACATATACCAGTGACACCGCCCTTGACAACAATGAACTTATCTCTATCTTCCATTGGTCCAATTACTTTGGACCCCCTTTATCATCCTTGATGCTCAGCAAAACATGGCATTCCATTCGCTCCAATTGAACTTTCAATTTCATTGAAGATGCCAAAACTCCTTCAAGGACTCTAACATTGTCCAAAGTTCGTTTCAACTCTAGTGGCTTTTCTCTATCATGCTTAGACCTCATTACCATATCCACCAAGAGTTAAGTCCTGTTCATCCACTGCTCTTTGATAGGATCAAAACTTTCCATATCTTGATCATATTTCAGCTTTGCATTTACAAGGTCACAATAGGCCTTGTATGCATCATCTATCTTCTCACTGATCTTTGATAATCTATGACCTACCAAGCTAGTTACTACCTCTGATGAAACGTTCTTCTTGGATGCTTTATCCTTCTCCAAGCTCTCCCTCAATTCTCTATTCTTTGCCACTAAGGATTCCTTCTCTACAAAATCGGGTGCTTAAATGGCAGGTACTTGAGCAATAGGGACTGCTCCTACCTCAAGTAACTCAATTTTCCTCTGAAGTTGTTGGTTCTCTATCATCTGCTGCATATGAGTTTGCTTCAGATTCTCAAATTTTGTTTAAAGCTTGTTTGTGGCTGCTTAGCTAAACAAATGCAATATTCACTATTAAATTTGCAACCTCTGGAGTAGATGTATCAGCCACCCTCTTGACCAAGGCATTCCCTCTGAATTGATCATAATTCTTAAAATAATTAGGCTTGTCAGTATTGGGTTCTAAGCCCCAAACTGACCACAATCCAAAATTGGGACTAAAAACAAAGCCAAATAGCTCATGCTCAACCTCTTCCTTTGTGTTGTAGATTCTTTTCTGCTCTTTCCTAGCAGTATGGACTGCTAGAGTAGTAGCAATATCCCATCCAAGCAACAACAAAACACTAGCATCTTTCACCATCTATTTGCCTTGATCAAGAGTGATATTCTCAGCTTTGGAATCAAAGTCCTTTATTACTTCTTCACCAATCTTACCCCATTCAGATGGTGGTCTTTTATTTCTCTCCTCTGCAACTCTTCTTTGATATTCCTCCCTCCTTGTTACAACAAAATCTTTAAACTCGTGTGTTTTAACAAATTCATCATCAGCGATGAATTAATTGCAGGCTACAGCTCTTATGTCTCCAATGGGATCATCTTCAATGTTGATATTCTCCATGGCATCACAGGCACAATCTCCCTTACTACTTGCGATGGAGGGGGTGGAGGAGATGTGGGGTAGTCAACTAGTGATGTGACTCCCTCTTTCCTTATTGCTACTGAGCTATCGTGTGGCTCTTCTCTTTCTACAATCTTTATTCCCTCCTCCTTATGAGGTTGCTCTCCAACCCTCACATTCTTAGCAAGAGGCTCTTTTGAGACAATGGGCTGCTTGCCTTTCTTAAACAATTCCCTGTCCAACAAGGCTTGAGCACTGAGCATAACTTTCTCAATTTCAACAAAATAATTTGGCTCATCATGGAAGAAACTAGGGAAATCTAGTTCTCTTTCTGTTCTTATAGCTTCTACTCTATAAACCATATGTCATCTCTTTCTTCTCTCCTGAACCTCCTCAATTGTGGTACAATTTCTAATGATGTCCTCATCAGCCAGGTCCTCGTGATCACTACTAAGTCCTAAGGACTTAACAAAACCTTCTAGATCATAGTTCCTTTGCTCTTCATGTCTCATCTTGTAATGGCTTTAATGTAAAGTGCAATTGATCCAATGCATCCTTATTCCTAGCTATAAAATCTGCAAATCTACATTGTGTTGGGAAAAGGGAAGACCTTTGTGCTTTCCTGAAAGCTAGGAGATCCATCTCACTTAATTGCCAAATGGCTTCCAAGTAAGCAATTCTCAAAGGCACAGATTTTGGTAACACATGAGGTTGCACTGGCAATCCATATATCCTAAATGTTGTGGTTTTTGAATGAAGAAACCAATCTAAACAATTATGTGAAATCCCAAGGTCCTTCCTTCTATCTGCAAGTTTGATAAAGTCCATGACCTCCTTTGGGATTCTCACTTTAGGCAATGCAAAATAACTCAACACTTTCTGAACAAAGTGTTGCTCAAAAGTTAGAAAATCATATTTATCACAATGTACATCCCAGATGTAGGCCCAACATTGGACTGGCAAATCTCTCCCTTGATGATCATGAGTCTTCCATAGCAAGGTAGGGTCCCAAAGCTTCTTTCCACTCCACAAAATCATGTGGCAAATGAGTGAATACCACCTGAAATTAAACTTCTCTAAATTAGCTTTGGCCTTGACAAAACTTTGATGTATCTAATCCTCCAAGTGTTTAGAAAAGTCAAACTCTGTATTCTTAATTACATCTTGTATATCAGCTGCCAAACACATCATGTCAACAGGCATCTTGTCTTTAGCATCTTCTCTGAACACTTGGCAGAGACTATGCTATGTTTTCACAAAGTAGTCTTCAAAAGTACCAAGTGAGAAGGGCTCCATTTCAAACTTTGAAGCTGGAATGTGCTTCTTATCCTTACCCTTCCACCTGAACTTAGCAATCAGCTTGGTCCGGTATAGCACATTATGGACCATATAACTTTGCTCCAACTCCTTCAAATCAATCTTTGGCAAATTGGCTCTACTCAAACAAAAAGAGTCTGCAATACCAAACTTGTTGATATTGATCATGTGCTGGCCACCCGTAGTGATAATTACCCTTTGTCCCACATATTACCTCTGCACAAGAATTCTCATGAAATCAGCATCAATAAACACATTCAGCACCGCAAACTTGCCAAGACCAAGCTCCCAACCATTCCTAATAGGAATCTTCAAACATCTCTTCTAGAACCAATTCTAAAAGAGATCCCACCCTCACTCCAGGATCTTGGCATCCCTAACACCATGAGGGCATCCAACAGCCTGTCCTTCGAACTTCCTAGCCCATGCACCTGATAAGGAGCCCTCATGCCATGCAATTATTTGATCAAATCATCGTCCACCTTTTTTGGAGCCTTTCTACTCGTTCTGACTAGCTAGGGTTTAACACTTTACAGCTAGGGTTCAATTGAACTTACTTCGAACACTACACAACTCACTCCATCTCACAATTCAATTGAACAAACAATCACAAAGAGAGACAGTATCAAGCTGAGAAATTGATTGACTTACTAATGTGTAATGTCCCCAACTTTCTAGGACATTATCCAATTACAGGAGGCCTCATACATAATTAATTTTGCCATTGGCTGAAAAAGAAATCAAGAAAGCTTATAATAAGAGCTTATAAAAGTTTATAAGTTACTTTTCCTATTAATAGAAAATTTTATTAAAAAGTAACTTTATAAAGTTATAACATGATTTTACCCCCCTTGGCTCGATTTCCTAGGCAAGTTCTTTTTTCTTTTTTTTAAAGTGGGAATTATGTCATGTTGAGCCCACCCCCAAGTTGGCGCCATATTGTGGGAGAATAAGATTCCAAGGAATCTTTTAAAGATGCCTTATGAAGTTCGATTTAGGGTTGGAGGATTAAAAGAGCACTTGAGCGTTCATTTTGGTATTGGAGATTCTTTTTTTTTTTGGAGCAATTTTGCCATTGCAGGTCTGCAACGACTTTTGTAGAGTTCTGGAGCAAATTCGGGGACGGAAACCTCCAAATTGCAGGTGTAGGATGAAAACCCTCACATCTATCAGCATATTGATCTTCATTGGAATCTCTTTTCAGGTCATGGGGGCCGAATTCAAGAGCAAATTGGTGAATTACAGAAGCATTAGGGTCTGAAATCCTGATCTGGGCAGAAAAAACACAATTTCCAGCAAATATATGCTCCCAATCAGGTATTTGCAGCAGTTTCCTGTTCAAAATTTGTTGTTAGCAGCTAATAAGAAGAAATCAAGGGTTAATTTGGTAGTATTGCATCATTCTGGAGCTGGGTCAGCAAATCAGTGAGGAGAAGTGGCTAATTCTGGGGATCCTGCCTGGCAAGTTTCAAGAATTTGCACTGGATCTGTGATTTCTTCACAAATTTGTTTTTAGTAATTGTCTAATAGGCGAATAAAGCTCGTTGGAGTCATCAGCTGCAACTGGAGGTGCTCCTATCATTCTTTCCATCTATTCAAGTCAATAAAATCACCCTCAACCCTAGCATTGGAATTCCTGGTAGGCCATTGTTAGCTTGGATTGTTGAAAATAAGTGCTTATTTCCATTTGAGCATTGCTGATAAATAAAACCAGAATGTCTGAAATTTATTCTCAGTCTGTTATTCTTTATGTACTGCATTTATTATTCATTCTCATTGTCAAAACTCAAGGCACAAACTTCAAAAAAGTTCAAAAAACCTCAAAACTCCATCAAAAAGCCAAAGCTTAAATTCGCAGGTCAAAGTCTCTTACTGAAACCAATAAGTCAGATTAGTGCCAATTCCTAGTTGGCTTCTTTCATAATGGAATCAAGCTTGGTTTTGTGTCACGAATGAAAACCCTAATTATCTTTGCATGCTCAAAACTCAATTTAGCAAATTCAGTTGAATGCCAGCACTTTTGTGGATTAAAACGGTCCTATAAACATTCTTATTAGCCTGCAACGATTACAATCTCAGCTACTACAGTCACTTTGCCATTAATTCCAGTTCCCATGCAAAAGATTTTCATATTTGTAACTGTTTACTACCTTTGAATGCATGTCGTCGATTTGCAACGGTCGTGCGAGAACAAACAATCAAGATTAAAAGATCGGGCACCTTATAATCTTTACAAAGCCTTTCTTCAAACTCAGGCCCACCTCGACATGCGTCCTCACCGCAAAATGACAAAGTGATTAGGATTAGACAGTTCCAACGCCCTGAGGCCCTGCTCCAATCAGGTAGCTCCACCGCACACCAACGTGTATCTAACTTCCAACAGGCCCATCTTCAATCAGATGATCCACATGCTCTTGGAGGCATGATAGCTCTGACATGTTAGAAGGCTTCGAAGCCCTGCCAGTTGTTAATCTACTTCTTAAGGAGATAGAAAATATTAAAACATCAGACTTAGGATAAAATTAAAACCAGATGGGCAAGTTGCCAGGAAAAGGGGCCAGTGATCAACGAGACCTAGAAGACATGAAGTTGTAACTAAAAACCGGATACCCCCCATCGTCGATCACTTCAAAAATAGAACGTTAGACTTAGGAAACAAAGGAGATTTTGCAGGCCAGGGGTTTAGTGTTTAAGGCCCTAATAGGACTTAGGACAAAGACCAAACCATGGGTATAGATGCCAATTCTGACCAGAATTTAAGGTGCTACCAGAAACATTGAATACATTATGTGTGCTTGCCATTGACCTGGAAAATAAGCTTCAAAACTTCAAGAAGAAACTCTTTGGTAGTGTCCCTCAAACTTGAGCTTCAGGGCCTTCTCTCTACTTTATTTGGCTCTTAATTTGCCTCGTGCCAACCGAACATTATGTCTCTACAATGATGTATAGGAGCAACTTTGAGTAGTCAAATTATTGAGGATGTCTTTGTGTTGCTCGTGGTTAAGAAACAATATCAGCAAGACAATTCACAGGCATATGGATTCACTTTAAACTAGGTGCCATTGTTGCAGATTCTTTCAAAAAACATTCAAACAGAAATTTCAAAGAAAGAAGAATAAAGATAAGGGCATGCCAGAAAATGGTGTGGCTCTAATACCATGTTGGTTTTTAGAGTACTATCTATAGCTGCAACTACATTTTTCATTCAATAAACATTACATAGTTATAGGATTTTCATATCCTATATCATAGAAACCTCCTATGATTCTTTCAGAAATCATTCAAACAGAAATTTCAAAGAACGAAGAATAAAGATAAGGAAATGCCAGAAAATGGTGTGGCTCTAATACCATGTTGGTTTTTAGAGTACTAGCTATAGCTGCAACTACATTTTCATTCAATAAACAATACATAGTTATAGGACTTTCATATCCTATATGATAGAAACCTCCTATAACAACTCCTTTTACATAGATGAGTTGTTCTAACAATTCATAATACAATCCCAACCAATTATTCTCACACCTAGAATAGCTAAGTGAGTTGTTATTATAACTCACTTTTATTTTAACTTGACACACATTATTATTCTAACCCATGTGAACACTAGCATTATTCCTAGCACATTCTTTGTCTAATGTGAACATAGATGGACAATCAATATTTGGTAGATTAGAGAGGTATCTCTCAATAAGAAGCAAAGATCTTTCATATTTGCTAGCTTGAACATAAAATTACCAAGGATAATAATACATCGATAAAAGTGTAACGACATCATGGTAAAAGCCCAAGGCTAATCACAAGTGAACAACACCCTCATGCATCTTTATTACAAAGTACGTTAAATCTATTACATTTTGAGGTAAAACATTGACAAGACTGTTTTAAGCCTAGCACCTTGTTCCACAGATTCTGCTCCTCTTAACTTCACTCTTTAATAAGTTCATTTTCTACTGAGAGTAATTATAGAATAATTGACTTTAGCATAAATTTTATTCTATTACCAACATAAGTATTGAAATCTGATCAAAAAATGTATTAAAAAAAACACACGACAGCAAAATAGGTCTAACTACTAAAAAATCATGAAAAGCACAGAATAAACAACAATTCTAATTAACATAAACCTATGCGAATCACATCCACTAGGAACACCACCAAGAAGAGGTCAATCTCTTCTTGGTCCATCTATCTATACTATTTCCACCCAAAATCAAGTGCAAAAACTGAAATGTCAATAAAGTTCCCCATCATCTAAGTGAAACTCTGAATCATAACACTCACTACATTCCTTGTCTCATATGGACATGTGGACATAGATGGACAACCAATATTTGGAAAATCAGAGGGATCTCTCAATAAGAAACAAAGAGTTTTCCTATTTGCTAGCTTGAACATATAATTATCAAGGATAATAGCATATTGGTAAAGCTGCAACAACTAGTCATGGTGAAAGCCAAATGGGTAATCACAAGGGAACAATACCCTTGAAGTAAAACATTAACGAGGCTCTTTTAAGCTTAACACCTTGTACCACAAGTTCTGCTCTTAACTTCACTTCTGAATAAGCTAATTATTTACTAAAGAATTTATAAAACAATAGACTTCACAGAAAATTGTATTCTATCAATAACATAAGTGTTGAAATCTAACAACTTGTACGATATATAAATACAGGCAAGATTACGCAATGAAGATTTAAGTACTAAAAATTCATAACAAACACACAGAATCAATAACATTTCTAATTAACATAGCATGTGTAAATTGCATATGCTATGAAATACAAAAGCAGTAATTTTTGCATGCTTGATGCTTCGCATGCCATGTTGAAATTTCTCGCTAATTTATCAAAGAGATTAACACATTTGAAATAATGATTACCAGAAAAAATTGTTTCCTCTTTGCATTTGATGTTACTATAAGATCACGCGAAACCTCATTCATAGAAGAAGATAGATGCCTCCGGCCATTCTGTACAAACAACCATAGACATTAACTATTTGCAGAAATATCTCACAAAATGCAATAAAGCAGGTAGTCAAGAAAATTTGTAGAATTTACCTTACAAATAACATTTGCTACTTGTAGATCTTGTTCAACTTCTGTGACAACCTCCATCCCCTTCACTGACAGGTAAAAGAACATTATAATATTTATGCAAGGATACTGCCACAAATAAAAAACAAATGGGTCCAGAAATGCACTGTTATTCAAGGGAAAATATACTCTTTGTATTTGATAAACCTCATAGATAGCTTTTAAATTATTTAATCTCACTCAAGATCAATCAAGACATTGAGGTAGGGGGGAAGAGAGAGGGAGGAAGGGGGAAGAGAGAAAACACGAAGTAAAGTAGCTGAGCACAAAAAAAAAAGTCTCATAGCAACCAATAGCATTCTACAACACACCAAAAGTTCCATATAAAAGCCTTCTATTTGAAGTTTGTTATCAACCATTCCAAATACAGAGGTTGTTGATCAAATAGTTCCTTATACTTTTACACCTTTACTATTCAAAAATGTATTGATTTGGAGTTCAGTTTCAAAATCTATGCTCCCACAGATTATCTTTTCATGATACGTCTTGACATCATACAATTAGATCTCTTGGATGTAGTGATGAGAACCTTCAAACCACAAAGAGAAAATAAAACTACCAAATGCATCCTGATTGCAGGGTTTGCTTACAACTGCAAAGAGGCATCTGCTCATTGTCATGATACACGAACCTTAAAAAGCAGACTTTGCACACAAATCTAAAATTAAGAAAATAGTCATAGATATATTCCTGCAGTGTCTTCCTTCGAGCTTTGATTATTCAGTTAACCATAGTGATCAGCCAGATACCAAAAATGTCAGCTATCTGTGTTCAGTTATCTTTCTCCCAGACTTTCTCTTACATAGAATGTCTCTAGTTAGGTTTTATTATATAGACAGGAATTCAGAGGCAAATCACAACTCAACATACTTAATTACCTAAACATGCAGGCTATTAAGAGTAGATAAAAGATACTAGACCATACGAAATAACCAACCAATGTCAGCTTGCCGTACCACCAAGCTTGTTACTGTGTCAACCTGTCAAGACTTATTAACAACGATCCCCATTATGTCTGTGAGATGGTTTGACGACTGGCACAAAACAGTGTCCATAGAAAATGTAAACAATATTTTTGTGCTAGATGATAATGAAATTTTGTTATACATGCAAAAGGATTTCTGCCACTTGCCATTGCCCAACTCATCACCAACAAATGCATTAGTAAGCTTGAAAAATTCTGGCCTCTTTGAAATAATTTGGGACTGGAAATTTGTGACCAAGTCCTTTCCAATTAATTCAGCCAATCTTGTTCCATTTTAACTGTGCATGAAAAACCTCAATCTCCTCTCACCAACATACCTCTAATCAACTTTTTTTTCTATGAAAATAAATAAATCCATCATACAAAGTACAAACTTCTATGCAGCTCAGGGTATGATTATCCCAACAAAAAAGTGAAATGAGAAACATCTGTCTTGTGAATTGAAGCAGGACTGAGGAATTTACTTTGACAGTAGCAGCAATTACATTAATCTAATGTCCGATTCCTCCTAAAAAACAACAGGCCTTTAAACATTTTCATGCACAAGATTCTTGTTTTCTTCTCCTTAAATCCCGATGAAGACGTAGGGAATAACCACCACCAAACTGATAAATGGCATTTCACAAACTTTCCAATTTGAAACCTCCTCAATAAACATCATATTAGAAAAGAAGTAATCACCACCAAGTTCATAAATGGAAAACCACAAGGTTTCCATATTAAAACCTCCTTGTACACCATCACTTTGACAGAGGAGTAAAAACTGCCAAGATGATGAATAGTATGATAACTATTGTCACAAAAGTTTGCACCCTTGCTGAGCTATCAACCTGGCAACCTTGTCAAACATGGAAACAAACCCGAAGTGCGGGACCTTGTGCAAGGGGGTTGAATCTCCGGAGGAGGCTGGCTTCCTTCTCAATCTAGGTGTAGGTGTTGAACCAACTCAATGCTCCAAATTCTACTTCTAAACCTATTCTAACAGCTTGTAGGAGAAAAGGAAAGAAGGAAATGCAAAAAATGAAAGGAGGTGATGCACCAAGATAAGAGATGTCTCTCTCCCTAGCCCCAAAATGACACAAGAAATCAATCAAAAAACCCTGGAGATGCACTAACTTCAATTGCATGAATAACACCAAACGCATGTATGGAGGTTAGGTTTTGCTAAATGTCAAAAGGGAAGAAGATTTCCCAAAAGTTACACTAAGAAACAAGTTAACACAACATATATGTAAGAGAAAGCCACAAAACATACACTTACAATGAAGGTAAGAAAACATACACAACATGAATAAGTCAAAGAGAGGCAACAATATTGATTTCAATTCATTCTCAGACCAATGGCCAAACTTACAGTTGCAAAAATGCAAGAAAATATACGAATATTCAAGAGAAGTGAAAGAGCAGAAATTAGCTCAAGCTAGCACAAAGAGAACCCTTTACAATGAGGCTTAACAACCTATTTATAGAAAACTGGTCACAAAGAAGAAATCAATGGTAAAGAGGGGAGACCCTAACTCTAACGTGTATAGGAGAATACCAATCTGGGAAGATGGGAAGTGGCCAAATCTAATAGGAATGTGCATGCAAGATACCAAGCCATACCCTATCAAGGTAATCCCAAGAATAAAAGTACTTCTAGAAGGTGGACTGGCTGACAATCCAAGGTTGGAGTACACAAACCTGACATGGAAACTTACATGCAACCATAAATAGGCATGGCCTTGGACTCCACTTGATGGTAACCAGCAAATACAATAAATGCGCCCTTGTAGCTCCATAAATGAAAGTAGATAAGTTGCAGGAGTTGCTGAAGCATAAAGATCCTTGAGGGTTGATCACGCGATGTGGAAGTGTCGTTGGTCATCGAAGATCGGACGTCGGGCCTTCAAGAAAATGTTGCTAAGGATAAGGAGTCAAGAACCCCAGAATTTGAAGGCAGAAAGAATGAAAGGGAGGCAAGAGAAGGATATCGGGTTTTGGGATTCAAGAAAATAGTCTAACGCTTACCAAAACGGTAAGGGTTAGACTAGTTCCCTGAATCCCGAATTTCGACGAGGGAATTTCGGATTTTGGGGTTCGAGGAAATGATCTAACTCTTACCAAAAGGATAAGGGTTAGACTGGTTCCCCGAATCCCAAAATCCGACAAGGGAATTCCGGATTTTGGGGTTCGAGGAAACGATTTGACTCTTACCAAAAGGGGAAGGGTTAGATTGGTTCCTCGAATTGGTAAGAGTCAAATCGGTTCCCCGAATCCCAAAATCCGACAAGGGAATTCCGGATTTTGGGGTACGAGGAAACGATTTGACTCTTACCAAAAGGGGAAGGGTTAGATTGGTTCCTCGAATCCCAAAATCCAACAAGGGAAATCCAAACTTTGGGATTCAAGGAAACAATTTGACTCTTACCAAAAGGGTAAAGGTTAAACTAGTTCCCCGAATCCCGAAATTCGACAAGGAAGGTTAAACTGGTTGAGGGTTTTTGTCCCCAAAACCAGCCCATAGGTGACTTCTGCATGAAATCACTCTGCAATTAGGAGAGGTTTTGTCCCTAAAACTAGTATTCCAAGAGGGTTTCTGTCCTCAAGAAATATGAGAACTCATGTTCTCACTCAGAGCAAATAGGAAATGCAATATTTAGTCTAACCTTTCTTCTTTACACAACTCTTTAAATAGACCCCTTTTAAGCAACTTTAGAGCAATCGGATAATTTCCCTAATAAAAAATCACTTTTCACCTCAATAATAAAATAAAGTGACTTTTCAAGAACTTTTCATTAAATATTGCTTTTTAATCCTCCATTTCAATGTCACTTTTAAATAATAACCTTTTAAACCACTTGTACCCATGTCTAGTGCTAACACTTGGCCCTCTTTTGAAAACACTTTATGATGTAGGCCACCCTTCTTTGAAATAAATAAATAAACATTAGTTGCCTTTAAAATATAAAGTCGCCATAAGGCAGCTTAAATTATTTATTTAATTACTTATATCCACATCCCAAGGTCTTAGGAAAGTTGGTGTTCTCCAAGAATGTTGAAAATCTCCAAGAAATGTGGAATGCTGCCTAAATGATGGCTCTACACTTGAAAAAAACCATTGTATTCATCTTGACCCCAAGAACACAAGCCATTGTCAGAAAACTGTTTAGATAAAACGGAGTCTCCAAGAATCTTGGAACTCTCCAAGAACGTTAGAATGAACTGAAAAAGGGACATTACAAGTCCTACCCTCCTCAAACAGTTCAATCTCAACCAAATATTCATTCCTTGAATAATCAATGTGGCTCCAAGATCCCAAATAAATCTCGAAGGTTTGTGAGTCTTTCTATTCCATGTACTATGTTGCATAACACCTTCAAAATTAGCCTCCTCGACTCTTCTTGCTAAAAGTACAGCAATATTTTGCAAGGATTCAGTACACTCCCAAAAAAATGCTTTGCTCTACCATGTTCCTCTGCACCACTTTGATAAGGCATAGAAGTTTGTGTAATTATTCTTTGCTTTCACTATCAAAACTCCAACATGATAGTCACAATTGTGCAGAATCCATTGTCCCATCTTATTCTCAAAGACAAATTACTAAAATCCACAACACATAACTTTGAAAGATGATTTTAATTAATGAAGGTGTAGACTATTCCTTCCCAGATAGGACACATATCAGCTTGCATGCTAACTGAAAATAAATCTAGACATCCACAAATCACTTGGTTTTCCATCCAAATTGGGGCTATGTTGGCTGAAATATTCATTCTCTTCAGCTGAAAACATTTTCCAACATTCTCCAATGAATCCATGACCTCAAAGGGATTAAACTTGCTACTGCTCAAGTCCGAGATTTTCAACTTATAATCTGATTTTATCAAGTTTAGCAGCCTCATAGCATAACAGCTGCAGCAAAAGCTAAATCTTCTTGGACTAACAAGAAATATGAGGATTCTAATGACTGCAATACTTTTGTTAAGGTTACAAATTCCTTTCGAAAAGTCATTAATTGAAAAACGCTCCATTCCTTGACTGAGATCACTTGCCAATCCACCTGAATTTATGCAACCAAAGTCAAGTGATGGCTGATTGGGATGAAGAAAGTTGCACCAAATCTAGAATTGTAACCCGTGATCCTCCATAGTATATTCCTTCTATCACCACAAATCTCCAACAAACTTTGTTGGTGAACTCTTGTATGTATACTCATCAATGAAGTAGCTTCACCATGCTTATGCTACACTACCCTAGTATTTATGAGCACTCCTAGTAATAAGTATTTATTTTTATATTTTTGTTCAAATGAACCCTGCCCCCAAAAAAATTGTCGTGCCAACATGCCCAAAACCAAATCAATAACTTAGAACTTAGATTCATATCTTATATTAGATTAAGAATCTCTAGGCAAAGTATTCTGATTGTATCTATATAGCTCAAAATCCAAAAGGTACCATTACAAGATACAATTAGCAAGTACATCAAATATTGTTTTAAGTCGTGTATCCCAAGAGAGCTCATCCTTGTTAATGCATTATTGCCATTGAAGTTGATTTTAATCTGCTTTGACAGTAGCTCTCTTAGCATCCATTCTTATTGATTACTTGTTAAGGTATACAAGGTCTTGTTCCATCCAAGGGTTTGCGGGGTGAGGATTTCACATTTTGTTGTTCAGGTCATTCAAAGTGACATTAATAAATGGAAAAGACGTAGCCCATATTGCATTGAAACCTAGGAAATGTTAGAGAAAGCAGTTGGGAACTAGAACCAATGCTCTCTGGGTAATGCTAGCTCGAGCATATGAGGTCAAGCAAAAAGGAAACATTTCAGAGGTTATTTTCACAGGATTATAGAGCAAGGCTGAGCAACTGCTGAATTAGTTATTTCTCAAGAGATGAGCAGGGATTTGGTTGGCAAATAGAAGCAAAGGGATATTTATGTTTACTGTAGTGTGAATCTGAGAAAAGGTTTGGCCATAAACATTAGGCCTGTGAGAAAGAAGACAATGTTTGCACAAATAGAGTTGCCCATATGATGGATTGCATTCAGTTGTGGAGAAGAAAGCATACCTGCTGCAAAGAAGAATTGAGTGTCTCTGATTGCTTCTAACTAGATGTTGGTGCCCTTCATCTTCAATCTTGATGATTGCTTCTTCCAAGTTGACATGATTTGTTTGACATGGAGCCCTAAGCTAAGCGTTCTTCTAATAAGTCTGCATCTTCTTATACTTCCATGTTGTATAATAACCTCTCAAAGATTTTTAATGGAGTAGCTACTTTTTAACTACAGAAAAGGATGCCTGATTTATAGTCATTGTTTGCAATTAGACACTCCTATAGAAGCCATTAGTGACAAAGGCGGAATTTGCTTGATTACAAAGGCATATAAGCACCATAAAAAGCTTTGATTTGACTATAATGAGTGTCAATGTTAATTGGATTTTGAGCAATCAAATTTAAAAAAAGTTGACCCCTCACCCTTTCAAAAATCCTTATTTTTTAAGGTCTTGCACATGTAAAGATCTCTACAATTGATGATTGTAGTAGACATAAAATGTCTATTGTTATATTTGATAATATTTGTTATCTGTCAAAGTATTAATTTATTGTATTAAGGGGGTTGTCACTCTCGGGTAGTTAGGTGTCGGTTAGTTGACGGTTGTGTACCTCCAACCATCGGGTCCTTTAAATATGTTGTGTACCGCCAAGGAAGTAGTACGGTATAGTCGGGTGAGCTGTAATCCTTGGCCGACCATCTCTGGTCTTCTTCTCTGTAATAATTGCATGTGCAAATAAAGATATATTTTACTGCCATGTCTGGTATGCATTGTCCTGTGCATTATTATTTCCTGTATTTAATTTGTCAGTCGTAGAGGTAAACAATGATAATGATTCTATATACCTGCAGTGAATACCCATCTATATTCAAAACCAAACCCTTGTTGAATCTTGAACTTGACATAGAACTATTTACCCTTACCCTAACTAAAGCCAGCTAAGAATTTACCCATGTAGTCCCATAATATCACAAATTTAACTCATATTACGCATTTTTGAAAGTGAAAATAGCACTGATGCTGTAAATATTGGTGTGAAAAAGGTATATCAACTTATTAGTTCTTATTAAGTCCTATTCACACTAACATATTTAAGATAATTAAGACGTGCTCTTTGTCCCATGTCATGGGATAAAGAATTTAAGACACATGCCATGATCTAATTTAAACCTATCTAGGGTTTCCTACCTGTATTTATAACAACAGCTTCTCATTGTATATTGTAATAATCAAACATTATTCATTTGTATCAATGAAATCTCAAGCTTCGTAGCAAATCAATTGCTTCTTTGTGCAGCTGTGGGAGTTGAATTTACTCCAACAATATATTGTATCAAACAGATATCTGGATAAATTGTTTGGATTGAAGAATGTCACAGATGTTAATTGCTGCCTCTTCAAGCGAAATGTCCTACAAATTAAATTGGAGGCATGTCTACCACAATAGTGCCAAAGAGATCAAGTGGATTGGCATGAACATGTAAACGAATAACATAAAATCAAAGAAGTTGAGGGGATAGTAGTGAATGACAATTGGAAATAAAGGGTAATGTCGTAGTGGGGAGAAACATTCTAGAGATTCCAAACAGCCATTTTTAGGTGAATAGTGACTGCAAGACGATGTAACATGTGGAAAAGTAGGTGGCAAGATAAGTGAGCATACTTTCTCAAAATCAAGTATTTGTGTCTCTGCAATCAAGTGCAAAGATTCAACAAATAAATCATAGAGTGGTGGCAAACTCTCCAAAACCAAAGCTACCATGTCTTCATCATCTGCAAGTTTCTAGATGGCTGAAAATTGATCACTAGAACCTTCAAGTGCAACAAGTATTGTGAGTAAACAAATGTTTTTTAAATACAAGACCTGACTAGCTAGCTTCCAATGTCTAGTATTTGGTTTTTAGATTCTACCAAAGCATAGCTACATTAGTGGCACTTTGAACCTCTGGAATCTGTGCATTGACATCAAACAACTTCAAAGCATTTAAGCTCCCTTATGCCTCTTGTCACAATATTTAGAATCATCATTAGGTCTTTCCTTCTTCTGCACAATCTAATGAAGGTCACTATAGTCACCAATGGTGAGTATCTACTGAGTCCATAGCTATAATTCTTTTTGGTCAGCTTCTGTGAGTCAGGCAAAAGCAATGTCTGGATTCCTGCCATTTCGGGACAATTAAATCAGGAGACTGATTAGCACCTGAGCAAAACCACTTTACAAGGATGTTTCATACCCCAACAAACACAATGTGGAAATGTTTGAAAGGTATTAAATGAATACTGTTCTTTGAAGCAGATAACAGAAAGTTAGAAACATTTAAAATAGGAGACATGGTAATGCTGGAGCAAAACAAATTTACATACATTGAAGATAGTAAAAATACAATGTGGCAAAGTTCAACAAGAGAATTCTTAACAGATCAAAATATACCATTGCTCCACCAGGATGTGTTTGCCCAATAAACCTCGTGTCTCCTATATGGGGACGTTTCCGAGACTTGGGGACTTGGGAGAAACGTGCCCCCACAGCAACACTACTTCTGCCACCACTGTTGGAGACACCATCAGGTTGCTTACTATATGGCACATGCCATTACATACTAATTACAACCTTCAACTTTGTGAAACCCAGTTTTCCTTTCATGGGGCACTCACAGAGATGTTATATTACCGATTTTGCCTTGAAGATTTCAATTCACCTCAGTTTTTATATCAGCGCCACCCCCACTGCTACTCTGTCACCATCCCCCCACTGTCCCCTTGCCCTCCCAAAATTTAGGCCCTTAGTCCCCCCATCCCCAAAACCCATCCCCACATCAACATACATAAATAACATATAAACTTTATATTAAAATGCAAAACAACAAACAAACAAAAATATTAATCCTGTCCACGAAGACTGCTGCTTCTTACAGCTTGTATTGTCCTTGTCTCTCAAATGCCTTACAGAACTCAACAGATGTTGATCTAAATTGAAGGCTGATTCCCCAAATGCAGCACCCATCCACTCAATATCCTCACAACGATCAGACAGATTACTCCCAGCTTGATAGTGCTCTTCTAAATGCCTTTGCCTGATCAATTTTCTGTTCATAATCAAAACTTCATTCACAATGCAATTGAACACCCAAATTTAATGAGGAAAGAAAAGTATATCAGAAAGAAAAATTACAGCAGTCCTTTAACCTCCATAACCATGGAAGCATAACTGTTTCACCCCAAGTACCTTTTCTTATGCTTCTGCTGCTTCTTATCTTATTACTCATGCTTAACTTGCCAAACAAAATCAGCACTCATGATCAGCTTGCCCAGCAAAATCAGATCTGTGCTAGCTTGAACATTCCTATTCACATAACAAAATTCAAATTCTCAACAAGGAATGGTGACACCCCTTGCTCTCACAGGCTATCCAGTCTCGCCTGCTCTAATACCATATTAGAGAATTAGCATTGTAGCAGAACCAAAGCCCAAACAAGCAGTGAGCTTTCATTGTATATTGGTCTGTTAAATGAGCTTACAAAGGGAAGCCAAGTTGACTATCTGTGAAACAATCTTCACTAGGAAACAAATGCCAAATCTCAACAATGTAAATGGATCTATTTTACATGTAAGTTCAAATTTTAAACTACGAACATGAAACCTGGGTTAAGTTTAAACTATCTAACAATAAATTAATGTTTTGCATTATATCCACAAGCAAAGTCACAGAGATTAATGTTTTAAAAAATGTTTACCCAATTCTTCGTAGTGTTCCATTACTTTATGAGATAACTGCTCCGTAACAACATCCAATTGCACTAACCTCTGGGAAACCTGAAAGAAGAAATTGAAAAACAGATGCTACATTAGACACAAAAAAAATAGCAAGAAGAAATTTTCGAACACAGGAAATGTACTTTCTAATGTCAACCCCCAGACATGTTTATCACAGAAAACTTATCCAGAAGAAAGTTATACATGTTGGATACTTTACCCCATCTACCGTAGGTCCAAAGCAACAGAAGATTTCTTTGAACCATTCAAATTCAAGCTATTGAATTGTTGAATTTTGTCATTGATGTCACTATTTCAGTCATTCTGCAGAATGTTTTTATATGCTCAGGTGATCAATTCATTTAGTTCAGTTTGTGACATGTGGATTGAACATATTTTTTATTGGAAGTTGTGGTAGTTACATAATTTCTGGGTGATGTGTTTCTTTTTGTAAGTGTGCGGTGCCAGATGGTCATGCTGGAGGGTATTTTAGGAACACGCAACTACACGTTGGAAATTATTAGTATAAATTTTTATTTGGTAAGGAGGATTCAAAATTAATGCCGCAATTGGGGAGCTGTGTGCCATTTAAAAAAAAAAAAAACGGATTTATGATTCAAGCCTTGTGATTTTTCTCCTGGAGCTGTCCATTTTTTATTGATTTGTTCTTTCTGAACAAATGACTGTTTATGACATGTGGTGTAGCTGCGTCAGAGTTTGGTGGTCACCGTTTCAGCTCTTTAAAAATTCGAGATGATGTATTCACTGTCAGGTTTTGTTAATATGATTCGCCTCTTCTGAAAAAATTATGCAACACGATATCCGTTCAAGTTTTTTCAGCTCTTTAAAAATTCGAGATGATGTATTCACCATCGGGTTTTGTTAATATGATTTGCTTCTTCTGAAAAAATGGTGATACAGTCCTCACCTGTTTTCATGTTTGATTTTGAAGTGTCTTCCAGAAAAGAGGGATGCTACACCATTTTTTTGTGTGTGAAATCCATCGCTTCAGTGTGATGCTGTGATTAAGGTTTTTTTATCGAGCTGGTTTTTGTGAAGCAGAGTTTGGAATTGAGATGAGTCGTGTCAATATATCAAGCTGAAGACGTATAAAAAAACATTTGGTGCGATAGAAATTCAAAAAAAAATATGTTGTTTTTTTTAATAAAAACATGCGCTCATCTTTTGTTGCATATGAGTTGTATCGGTGAAGAGGCGGTGTGGAAATTAAAAAACGGTTTCAAAGGTTTTAGAAAAAGATAACTTCAGAAGATTGTGGATATAGAAGGGTGATGTATGTGTTTTGCATGTATTGTGATACATATATCATTTTTTGGGTTTGAAAAAAGTGGTTGATGCTGAATGAATTTTTCTTCCGGCAGTGAGGGCATATACTCTTGAGTAGAGCTGAAGGTTTTTTTCTTCATAAGATAGTAAGCCCATTACCTGCTGGAATGTATCGGGCTGCATCTTTAGTATATGTAAATCATGGAGCTTTACGTTTTGAATTGGAGGTATTGTGAGAGTTTGTTCTTTTGGGTCGGTTCCTGATGTTCTTAAGGAAACATATATGAAGCAAAGTTGTGACTGAGTCCTCTTGAAGCTATTTTGGTGATTAAGATGTGTTATGATAGTGTATCGAGCTGTGTAATGAATAGACATAATTTTTGTTGGTCTTTCTTAAGCGAGTTAAGCATGAAGATTATCAAGAAATATGTGCATTGCGCTGTGAGAAGATAGAGAGATTATTCTGAAATTTGAGGGGTTGTGTCCATAGTAGAAAATGTATTTGCAGACCTGAGAGCACACTGCAGATATACTGTGTCTTCATTTAACTAAATGGCTGGAGATAGTTGATCATCTGATTATAGAAGATGTCATAGCCTTCTGCAAATGATAATCTACTGGTTTTGTTGCATATTGATAGAGCTGTATAAGTCGGATATTTCTTTTTGTAATCATGCTCTCAATTTGTTAATTGTGTCAATTGAGTTGGAGCTCAGATAGAGGTTAGAGCCTCTGGTGTTTTGAGTAGGTGCTCATTTTGTAATCTTGGGTTGGACCCAATTCTTCTTTAATGGAAGTTATTTGTGCCGTGGTTTTTTACCCGAGAGGGTTTTCCACAAGATAAATCTTGTGTTGTCTCTCTAAATATTTTGTCTTTCAATTCAGTAAGCATTTAGTTGTAATTTTCTTGAAATACTGATTCACACCCCCCCCCCCACCTTCTCAGTATTTCTGAGTTGTTTTTCAGAAGATGGATGCCAAAAGGTGTGCAATGAGAATCAATATAGATGACCATTTGGTTTCTAAAATGGACCCAACAAAAAGGAAACAAGAGATATGGTCTCTTCACATAACATGCCAAGTAGTACTTCAATCCAGAACCTGTCAAGGTTGTGGAAAAATTTCAAAAACTAGGCAATGTCCAAAACCCATTAAATACAATGCGGGGTGGAATAAGCAATCTTATTTGGATTCTACTAATCCATGTTCTTTGTTTGACCTAACAAGCTGAAAAAGAGCAGAGGTCTTTGAACTCCCAGATTTAACAATTTCTCTGTAAAACATTCCTGTCCATTTATTAGCAACATCCTTTAATCCTGCATTTCAGCACCCACCGGTTTTTGTTCAAGCTAAAATTGATGTCTTGTGTGTGTATATTCTGAGATTTACATTTTCCTCTCTTGACTATTTCATTCATTTTATTTAGAATGAATTTCAATTCCAACGAATGGTTTTTTGTGTTTGACCATATTCATTGTATACTAATTTTATGAAATAAATCTTTATGGATGGTATCTATGTGCACTGATTGTATTGCATTAAATACACTGGAACATCTAATACAATTAGAAATCACGAGTTCTATTATGTCTTAATCTCTGCCTTTATTCTCAAAGCAAGATAGAAGAAAACATAAAAAATAAAAATCACAAGAAAAATCGACCTTACATATCCCTAGTCAAATTAAAGAATAAATATTTTAAAAAGTGAACCAGGAAAGATAAATTAAACCTACCTTTTTGTCAAAATGGCTTAGGTCATTTTCATCTATTGGTATATTTTCCAAAACATACCCAACTGGGTCAAAATCCTGCATAGAGAAAACATCACAAATCAATGCAAAATTAAACAATTTAATCGATTAAGAAACTTACTCATCTTTGAATATAAATGAACCACGGAAATAAATAATCTATGTTAAAGTTTACAATAGGCGGGGGGAGAAGATGTAGATGCTGGTAGTGGAAGTCAAATGATCTTCCTCCATTGTCGTCTTCATCAAGCTTTCTACCTCTGTCCGAGGAGTCATTGGTTTTAGAGGTTTACTGTTATGTTTCTGTGCATAGTTATGTTTTATTTTTATTCTGCTCCTCAAGAACCGATGGTCCTCCATTTATTGTGTGACGTGTGAATTTATTTGGTGACATCTGGATGCAAGGGAATGGGAAGTGTTAAGAAGGATTGTAAAGAAGATGGCAATGGTACCAAATCTTTCAAGGATTAACTTGTCACTGGTGATTGCCCATTGTTTGTGAAGGGGTGACCATGTGGTTAGTCTCTCTCTAGTTCCTAGTGAAGAAAGGGTGGAGTGTTGGAAAAGGAAGCACGCAAGCTTAAGTGAGTCAGTATTTTCTTTCTTTGTTTGCCTCTTGATGCTTTCCCTTCCCAAAAAAAAATTGTGACAACTGGTTCACATGTTTGGTGGAAGAAACATGGTTTATATGTGTCTTTTTGTCAGATGTTCCAAGAAGGCTTGATCTTTTTGTGTCTTAAGTCTAATGGTATGCAAAAGCATGTTATTAACAAAGGATTCTTGAATGTAAGAAAGTCACTGTTTCATGCATTTGCTTGGGAGCCTATTTTAAATCAAGGAGAGGTAGTTTTGAAGTCCTCCCCTAGATGGGTTGAGCTGTGCAATGTGCCTCCATCTTTGTGGTTTTTGTTGCCTCAATTGTTGAAAGTTGAAACCATTACATGAGGTTATTAAATTGGACAAGAAGACTTTAAAGTTTCTCTTCCGCATATGAATGCAAGAACTACAATTTCTTTGAAACCTAGAGTTGATCTGCTGAATTTTATTTCAGTTCCTTTACATGGATCTTTGCAGGAAATACAAATTAATTGTTTGGGTTGCTTAAATGCTTGTTTTTAAGGTAAAAGAGATGGTCATTTGAGGTCTGTTTGCCCATTGTCAACAAAGAATGTGAATGAAAATCTTAATTTGAACCATGTTGATTATTCTGGGGAATTCATGATTTTTTTGGAGATGTAAATATGGATAATGGGAATGATTTGGAAGAGGTCTCGACTCCTCAAGTTGTTAAAGAAAATAATGAAGAATATATTGTTATTCCTATTTCTCTTAGTGTGTCTTTTGGTTCGGAAGTGCCTTTTTTTCTGCCTCTTATTTGTCCTTGAAGCGTAAGTCAATGGAAATAACAAGAGACTATTAGATGGTGCTGAAAATTGAAGACCTTCGGTTAGTTCTTGTAAACAAAAACCTGCATTACAATGTTCTAATAAAAGGCCTGGGTGCAAAATTTGACCCAAGACCTAAAAGTAACAAGTGTCTAAAAGGCAGAAAACTTGGTCATCTTTAGGGGGAAATAAAGGTAATGATATACCCTCTTATTTTGAAAGATTGAATAAGGGTGTTAATATTCCTCCTTTCAGTTAATCCCTGTCCCTCTCTTTGATTTCTTTTTGATGTAGATGTTAAGTTGGAATGTTGAGGCCTTGAGGCCCATGACACAAAGTATCCGTTTAAGTCATTTTGTAAGAATGGAGTAAATCTTCATTGTTTGATGCTTCAATAAGTCAAATCTATTGGGTGTTTGTAAGTGGTTTGTAAAGTGATTTGGCTTAATTCTGTTCTTTCTTCATCTAACCATATTAAAAGGAGGGGGGTGTTTCCATTCTCTTGAATCCTTCTTTGGGACAGTATGTTGTTAGTCATGGTTTGTCTCCTTGCTGCAGAATTGTTTGGATTGAATTAAATCTTAATGATCGTAATTTTAGTATTTATTCTTTGTATGCACCCATCGGGTATACTGAAAGAGCAGATTTATGGAATTGGTTGGCTTTGAACCCAGAAAACATTCCCTAGACTGTTGGTGGGAATTTTAACATGATTGAGGGTGGTTTGGATAAGGTTGGAGGCTGTAGGTTTGAAAGGAAAGGAAAATTAAAACAAAATTGGGACAAATTTAAGAGGAAGAGGAATCTTGTTGATCATCTTATCGGCTGTCGAGGAGGTAGCAAATGTATTTGATTTACTTCGTCTAATTTTCAGAAGGCTAATAAAAGGGATTTTTCCTAGGCTTGATAAGTTTATAATTAATAAATCTTTTACAGCATACCTCCTGTTCCTATAATAACTTGATGCAAATTCTCCCTGTTAACGTGTTTGATCATCACCCTGTTGAGATTGAGTTGTTTCCAATTTTCTATCCTGCTAAGTATCCCTGGACCTATAGAGGGCTTTATAAACAGAATATCTCTCATTTGAAGGATTCATCTTATGCTAACACCTTGTACAACCTTTGGATCTTGAATTTTGGAAATTATTCTAGGGGCTCTTGTGTTAGTAGGTGGAGTAAAGCTATTGAGTCAATTGTTTCTTTTATGAGAATCTTTGGTAGATGTAAGGTCAAAACCAGAGGTGACAAAAGGAGAAGGTTGCAAGAGAAATTGATTTATATTGAGAGCAAGTTGCAAGGCAAACCTTTTGACAAAGCTGTTGACTTAAAGCTAGAGGTGCTAAGTATAGATCTAGGCTTATATGGTTTCATTTGGGTGATATTAGAAGTGCCTTCTCCAATTTTTATAGCAATCTTTCTGGTACAGGTGATTTTGGAGATGTTGTTAAGAATGCTAAGAATTGTGGCTAAGATTGTTCGTTGCAAGCTTAGCCAGAATAGTTCCATTGCATTTGATCAATGTAATTCTCTTGATGAGATTATCATACAAGTAATTGGTAAATAATTGAATGAATTAAATGAATGATCGAAAGATCATTTAAAGGATTTAAAAATGATGTTTCTAAAAAGAAACAATTGTAAATAGAAACTAACTAATTATTTACAATGGATTACATAATTGACCATTAATAACAAATAATAAGATATTATTCTAATACCCTCCCTTAATGGTCAATCTATCAACTACACCAAGTTGCCCCCTAAATTTTACAAACTTGTCCGGGCTCCAAGACTTGGTGAGGATATTCGTTGTATGATCCGTCGTGGGAGCATACAGCAACTGAACTGACCCGTCTTCAACCAGCTTCCAAATGAAGTGACAATGAAGTTCAACATGCTTGGTTCTTTTGTGGAAGACTGGAATCTTGGCCAGTTTGAGCACCCCCTGATTGTTACGGTAAAGGGGAGTAGGACCTGCTTGAGACATTTGCATGTTTGAAAGCATCTGTCGAAGCCAAACTGCCTCACAAGCTGCCTTAATTGTTCCTCGATACTCTGCTTCTATCGAGGAAAGTGCCACCATTTGCTGCTTCTTGCTAGTCCATGTGACTGAAACCAGATCCCAAACTGAAAACATACCCAGAAGTTGATTTTTTGTCATCAACGGAACCTACCCAATCTGAATCTATGTAACCAGAGAGTCTAGTATCATGACTTCTACTGCACAAAAAACCAAAATCAGAAGTGCCCTTCACATAACGTAGCACACGCTTCGCTGCTACCCAATGATCAGCCTTTGGAGCTGTCATGAAGAGTGAGATGTAGCTCGTTGCAAAACTGAGATCAGGCCTAGTAGCAATAAGGTAGATGAGACTACCCACCAATTGCTTAAATGTTGATTCGTTCACCACAAGTGAATCTGATTTGGCTGTCAGCTTCAGCCCTTTCTCCATAGGTGTGGATGCAAGTTTGCAGTCTTGCATCCCTTGTCCAGCAGATTGCGAGCATACTTAGACTGAGATATGAAGATACTACCTTTAGTCTACCAAACTTCAACACCTAAGCAATAGTGCAGAAGTCCCAAGTCTATATGTCAGAGGACTAACACAAACTCTGTTTGATCTGATCGATCAAAAGTGTTGAACTACCAGTGATAATGAGGTCATCAACATAGACAACAAGAATAAGAATATCATCACCAGTGTTTTGACATACAGATTCGAATCAAATGGACTCCTCTGATCGATCAAAAGTATTGAACTGCTTGATGTTCTTTTCCAACAACCTTAAACCCTAGACGTTGGGTCATATAGACCTCTTCTTGCAACTCACCGTTAAGGAATGCACTCTTAACATCCATCTGATGGACTTTCCAACCAAACTGAGTTGCTAAGGCAAGGACAAGTCTATGGTATTCATTTTGAATATAGGAGCAAAAGTCTCATTGTCAATGCCATCCTTTATGAGAAACCCCGAGTAACGAGACGAGCTTTGTACTTGTCAAGGGTTTCATCAGCTTTGTACTTAACTTTATACACCCATTTGCAGCTAATGGGCTTCTTCCCTGGTGGAAGATCAGAAAGGACCCAAGTGTTATTCTTCAAAAGACTCTGGTGCTCAACTTCCATAGTCTTTTCCCACTCAAGAATCCCTTTAGCCTCAAAATAGGTTTGAGGCTCAAAAATACTATGAATGTTGGCCATGAGACCAAAGTTGACTGTATTTTGCTGCTTGCTCTTGTTTCTAGAAGATCTACCCTCGATGAGCTCTATTGTCGGCATAAATTGCCTATCGTTATGTTTGATAATATTTGTTATCCAACAAGGTATTAATTAATTGTATTGAGTGGGTTGTCAGTCTCGGGTAGTTATGTGTCAGTTGGTTGACGATTATGTACCTCTCAGCAACCGTCGGGTCCTTTAAATATGTCGTGTACTGTCAAGGAACTGGCATGGTATTGTCGGATCAATTGTAATCCTTGGCCGACCATCTTTGGTCTCTTCTCTGTAATAATTGAATGTGCGAATAAAGATATATTTTACTGCCGTGTTTCGTATGCATTGTCATGTACATTATTATTTCCTGTATATAATTTACCAGTTGTAGCGGTAAACAAGCTCATCAGGACGAAGATCATTGATGGTCTTAGCCCACCATTTAGGTCACAGAGTAGAAGAGCCAAAATCAGATGCAAGAGGAATAATTGGAACTGGAGGTGGAACAAGATCTGGAACAGGTGGTAGATTAGCATCATCCGAAGGAAATTTAGGTAGCGCATCATCAAATTCAAATTTTGCATCATCCCTCCCATTAGGTGAACCAAATGGAAGATTGACACCCCAATCAAAAGCCTTCAAAGGCTGATCCTCAAAATTTTGCTCAAACAAGGAAAGTTGAAAAGGTCCTCATTCTTCATCAAAGACAACATCACGACTAAAGATAAGATGATCAATGTCTACATCAATCAGCCGATAAGCCTTGTGGTTGTCACTGTACCTTGTAAACATAAGTTTCTGACTCTTAAAATCCAACTTGGAGCGCTTGGCATCTGGAATTCATACAAATGCTAAAGAGCCAAAGACTTTCAGATAATTGATCTTGGGCTTGCGACCAGTAGCTTCCTCAGGAGTCTTCCCCTTAACAGCCTATGTGGGAGACTAATCCAGGAGATAGACAACAATGTATACTGCTTCTACCCAATATTTCTTAGGAACATTCCTATGTTCCAGCATTGACCTAGCCATTTCAATGATAGTGCGGTTGCGACGTTCTACAACATCGTTCTACTAAGGAGTGTATGGTATGGTTAACTAGCATTTGATGCCATGTGTATCATAGAAGTTGGAGAGATCAATAGAACAAAACTCCCCCCCATTATCTGACCTAAGAGTGACAATAGGACAACCAGACTCTTTCTCTACTAAGGCCTTAAAACTTCTCAAATACAGTAAACACATGCGATTTTTGTCTAAGAAAGTACACCCACATTTTTCGACTAAAAGCATCAACAAAAAGCAAGAAATACCTGTAACAAGTAACAGAAGGTGTATTCATTGGACCACATACATCAGCGCCAACTGTAGTACCTTTGAGGCTCACCATGAGTCACCATCTTTGAATGGTGTCCTGTGCTGCTTCCCAGCCTGACAAGCTCCACAAACTCGCTAATTTTGAGTTTGTATCTCAAGTAATCTAAGAACAAGATCCTCCCAAACAAGCTGAGCAAGGTAATGAATGTTCAGGTGACCATATCGTTCGTGCCAAAGACTGTTGATAGAAGATGATTTAGCTCCGAAGGCATGCTCAAGAGAATCACCCGTATCCACAAAGTCTATATAGACCATGATCCTCGATGCCAACAGCTACAGTAGCACGAGATGCACGATCAACAATCAAACACTTGAGTCAACTGAATATCACATCAAGCTGAGGAGAATGCCAAATAATCTGGCTCACTAAGAGTAGGTTCAGCTCCATGCCAAGAATGTAGTATACATTGAGGAATATGAGATTCCTCCCACCAGACTGTATCTGGACGTTGCCCTTGCTGACAACAGTATACTCTTCACCTCCTCCAAAAATGACTGAATTGGTGAAAGGTGAGTAGTTTGTGAACCAATCACGCTGATGAGTGAAATGTCGAGAAGCATCGGAGTCTATGTACCAAGCAGAAGATTTCACATGATCTGCAAGACGCTTCGCCATGAAAGCATAGAATCCAGATTCTTTCTGCTCGGAGTAATCTGTGGCATTGGCTTTAGGCTGAGACCCTCCTTGCTTCCGTTGTTCTGAAGCTATCTGATTCCAACAATCCTTTATCAAGAGGCCACATTTGAGAAAATAGTTACACTGCACTTTCCTCTTCTTCGAGCTATCCTGAGACTAACTGGGGCCTTTCTGCTGAGATGATTGAGCTTTGCCTTTATCCTTGTGAAAGGATTTGGCTGTGAAGGCTTGCTCAGTGGAGGACGAAGTGGCACTGCTACCAAATTGTTGTTTCCAACGGTCTTGTTGTAGAAGTTTGGTGCATAACTCTAGAAATTTCAAATCAAAATTCATTGAGGTAATGTTGAGAGTTTCTATGAAGTGCTCATAGGATTTAGGTAGACTTTTCGGGGTTATAACTACCATATCCTCTTCCTCCATTTTCTTGCCTATTGCTTCAAGTTGATCCCGAATGTCCTTAATCTTTGTCGAATGCACCTGTAAGGACATACGCTCATACATTATGATAGAAAATAGCTGGTTTTTCAGGAAGAACGCACGGCTCTTATTTGATGGCTCATGGAGATCCTTTAGAACTGTCCAGATCTTTGCAGTTGTCTTGTCAAATGGCACTTGTGGCAGCTGATCATCAGTAACTGAAAGCTTGATAGGCATGACCACTTCTCAGTTGCGCTCGTCAAACTTATCCTAATCTTGTCCAATTGTGGTAGGACAAATTTCTTTACCCAAAATGAGATCATCAAGGCAGCGATATTAAAAGATAGTCATCATCCTCTGCTTCCATGTGTTATAATTTTTGCCGTTGAATCGCTGACTACCCTCCAGCATGATGTTGGTCAATGAAGCCATTGTGCACGCTTTTTAAGGTAGGGAAAACGAGAAATTTTGAAAAGGCATAAAACTGACTACAAAATCCAAGTCACGGATCCCAATGCAGAAATAGAGGGAGAATCAAGAACAAACTTTGAAAAGTGCAACTGGCACAAATTCCGAGGTACAATTTCTGGTAGACCCAAAAAATATGGGAAAAACCCACAAGGAATCTACTATCAAAAATCAAATCCGAGGGTTTTATGGAAAACCCTAGCCGACAAAACAAAACCCTAGATAGTTGAAAGAAAACTTGTGCAGGAAGTTGGAAGAAAACCAAAATCCGCAGGCAGAATGCAAAATCGCATCGCGAAAATCTGACCAAAATCCGTAGGATGTCACAGAGGTCATGGGACTCGTCGGTAAAAAACGCAGGCAGAGAAAAGAGGCCATCGCCCGACGTGAAAAAACATAGAGGCGAGATAAAAATCGCGGAAGAAATTTAAATCACGGCCATCACGACAGAAAATGTGTTGCGCGAAATCACGGCAAGAAGAAAGTTACAAGGCGCAGGTTCAATAAAAAAAACTAGCAGAAATAACCCAAAACATGCCTCAGAAAATATGATCTATGGCCGAAAATCCGCGTCATGAAATAAATTGTGTGGAGAGCAAATCTGCACATTGCGAGTTTAAAAATCGTGCAAAGTGAGGTCGCGGGAGGTCGCGCAACGTAGACACGCACGCAGAGGAGAGAAAAAAACAAATCGAAGACCGCAGGAAAAAGAACATGACCCTGCAAAAAGAAAATTGGCCCAACAAAAAAATCCACCCAGAAAATTTCCTTTCGAAATTTTTTTTTTCAAATGTTTTTCAAATTTTTTGAAAAACAAAATTATTTTCTTTCTTGCTCTAATACCCCATATTACGCAAGTAATTGGTAAATAATTGACTGAATTAAATGAATGATCAAAAGATCATTTAAAGGATTTACAAAATGATGTTTGTAAAAAGAAACAATCGTAAATAGAAACTAACTAATTATTTACAATAGATTACAAAATTGACCATTAATAACAAATAATAAGATATTATTCTAATAGAAATATCCAATATCATTGCTACATGAAAAAAGGGAAGGCTCCCAGATGAGATAGGTTTCCTGTGAAATTTTATAAAGCAAATGACAATTAGATAAGCCAGACATTGTTGAAGGTTCATAATGAAGCCATTGAGAGTGGGTTTTTGCATAAGAATATTAATAGGGGACTAATTAAGCTTATCCCTAAAGGTGGTGATCCCTCTCAAACTAATATTTGGAGACCTATAACCTTATTGAATGTTTCGTATCGAATTTTTACTCTAAAGTTCTTGCTTTGAGAATGCAGAAACTTTTGCCTAGTATTATTTATGTTTCCCAATCAAGGTTTTTAAAGAGGTGATATATTCTTGATAATCTGGTTACTAACTAGGAGGAGATTCATTTGGCCAAGTTTTCTAATCAAAATGTTGGTATAGCTCTTCTTGACTTTGAGAAACATATGATAACATTAAGGGGACCTTTATTTTGCTTATGCTTAAGACTATTGTGTTTGGAGATAGTTTTTTCAGAATGATTAGTATCCTGTTTAGGGATGATTCAGCACAGATTTGCATTAATGGTGGTGAGTCATCTAATTCTTTTCCTCTTCATGGGTCTATAAGGCAGGGCTGCCCTGTTGCCCCTTATTCCTTTCAATTTGTTGTTGATGTTGAGGCATTGCCTTATTTGTTAAGGGGTTTGTCCTTCAGCCCGTCAATTAAGGGTTTGTCTTTTCCTTCTGCAGATTCTGTTATTGAGCTCCAATTTGGAGATGATACCTCTATTTTTACATAATTGGAAGAAGTGGATTTTCAGATGCTCATTAAGAGATTGCAGTTATATTGTACTGCGTCTGGGTATTACATTGTAGTTTATAACATCTAGTATTTTGAGTTAGATAACCGATTATCTGAAATGGCTTTTGGATAGGGGTTGGAAATGTCATGGTCTGGATGTGATTGTCAAGTATTTGGGCATTCCATTTTCTGTTAATCCTTCTCTGAAGTCTGTGTGGGATTTAGTTATGGATATAAAATTTCTAAGTGGCAGGGTAATCTCCTCTGTTTGATAGGGAGGTTTCAAGTTTGTCTGAAAGTATTTTTTAATTTTTATCTTATACTATTTATTTTTCTTCCTGCTGACTTGTGGCTTCATCATGTGTTAAGCAGCTGAATAGCTTGATTAGAAACTTATTTTAGACTGATGGTAAGGGTAATAAAAAGAGGCATGATGTTTCATGGGCCCAATGTATTGCTCCTAGGGTTTTTGGTGGTATGGGGTTAAGAGATATTATTATCCATGGTGTTTCTGTTGCTGTTAAGTGGATTGTAAAGGCTTTGATTCGTAATGGTCCATGGAAAAAACTGTTTAGGTAAAATCTAGATAATTGTGTGCCTAAGGTTAATTCTAAATGGAATGATTTGCATCAGTGGAATATTCCTTTTGGGAAATTAAAAGCTGACCTTTGGATCTTCTGTTTTTTTGCTCTATTTGGAAGGCTTGGGTTTTTGTGATGGAGCTTGTATACACTAAAAATTTGGCCTGGAGAGAATTACTTAAATACGAAGTTTTTTAATTAATAAGCCTTAATTCTTCTACATATAAATAAATTGAAAAAAAAAAATTATATAGTTCGTTTCCTTAATTCTTCCCGCCATAATTCCTTTCTTCCATTTTCCTAATTAAATAAACAAATTCAAATAATTTGTTTTATTTAATTATCTCTTTCTAATTAATTTGAATTTTTAATTCAAATTGTCACATGACTCCTAATCCTTAACCACCTAACCTAACCACTTTCTAGCCTAACCCATCCAATCTAACTTTGGGTTTAACTAACCCTATCCCCTCCAACTTCCTCATCCTAACCTCCTTTGGAGTGTCCATTCTCTCTTGAGGACACATGGCATCTTTGCCACATGTCCTTTATCTTTATGCCACTTGCCTTCTTGTTGGCATTTGCTGGAGATTCTTTGCCACTTGTCCCTCTAGGGATGACAAGTGTCCTATCTCTCAACCTCCTCTCTAACTTCTTCATCTTCAACCGTCCATCTCTCCAGCATTGGATCCTGCCACCTCAACTCTTGCCTTGGAAAATCTATAAATGTCCTCAATTTTCATTTATGATCTCTCTCACTTAGCTTTTAATCTTGCATTCATAATCTTTAATTCTGCAATTCAGCACTCTCATTTAGCATACTAGCATAGCAGCATTGCATTTACTACACTCTTAGCATAGTTCTTCATATCATGGCAATTATGCATTTCATCTAGATCATGTAGCTACTCATTCTTCAAGTAATCATCTTGTCGATCATGCAGCTACTGAGAGCCAATCCATAGATCCACAAGGTCCTTGAAGATAGAGGACATTGGGACGACATCAAGCAGGGGTTTATTAATTTTTGTTTTATTATTTACTTCCTTGATATAATGTTTCATTGAATGTGTGTCTAATGTTTTTAGTGGTCTGATTCACATATTTTTGCACACAGAGCTAAGTCGATCATGAAGTTTTCCCTGATTCCAAGTATAAGCTTTTGGGCTTCAAGTCCATTTGGCAGTCTTTTGTGGTAAAAGCTCCATGTTGATGTCTACTACAGGTCGTTCTGATTTTTCTTGACATAACAAAAGCCTTGAGTCTATTGGTGAAATCCTTGATGATGTTAATCTGTTTGAATGGAATTGTATTCATGAAATTTTTAATATTCCAATTCAGCAAAAAATGACTTATACTATGGTCAAGAGATTTGGTCTTGAGGTATCTTTCAGAGTTGTTAACTGGGATGATAATCTTTGGGATAATGTTTGTTGTCTGGTGGGTAAGAGGTTTTTGAATGTTACTCCTAAATTTTTATATTCCTTATTACCCTTTTCTGAAGAGTAGTATAAAAGATTAATGTTACTTGGGAGGTTAATGATCCTAAAAATGTTTGGGCCAGGTGGTTTAAGAGGATATGGTCTAACCTTGTTGAGCCTAAGAAGTGTTTTTTTAAGACGGTCCTTGCTTTTGAATAAGTTGGCTGTTGGTGAGGTTATGCTTGGTCCTAAGTCTAAAACTTGTTTGGTCTGTGTAATCTTGAGTCAGTCAGCTATTCTAAACTAGTTTGGCAATGTCTTTTACCTATTTGGACTTGTGCAGCTGGCAAATCTACTATTATTTGGTTAGAGGTTTTATTTGGGAAAATTTGTGTCCTTCTCTTAAGTATAAATCTTTACACGAGTTATGATTTGAACTCCATAGTTTGATAGTTTTGAGTAAATTTCCTAGTGAGAGCAACCACTGCAGGCCTAAGAAAATATCCATTCGCCTACTCCCACAACGTTTAAATCATCATTGACTTGATACCTAACCAAAACTAAGTTCAGTATAGCCATCCACAAGCATAACATTAAACCCATCAAACTTTTTTGTATCCAAACATTTCCTGGAAACCAAATCTCCACCTATATGCAATGTCCCCTTCTCAGGCCTAATCAGCAGAGGTGACCATTAGCCTATTTGTGGTTTCACATAGGCTAATTGGTCACAGAAAGAGAACTCCACTAATCTTGAAGTGTACCAGTTCAATCTTTCTTGGTTTTCATTGATGGATTTAAGCCCAGTCAGTGTTACGGATTGCAATTATGCTCTCTGAAGAGTTTTCGAACTCTCGAGGTCTTCTCCAAACTTCTTGGAGAGCATACATATTTTTAATTTCTGAGTTGGCAAAAGTCTTCATCCCACTACCTCAGTTTCACCTTGGCATACTTAGATTGGATTTTTGATGCATCACCTCAGCAATGCTTTCTGCAACTCGGACAAGAGCATTTAAATTATATACTAAAGTTCTAATGTAATGTTATTTTACTTTAGTATTATAATTTTATATAGTCGCATTATGTCCCCCTCAAGTAGACACCTAGAAGAAGTGGACTAACCCATGAGACATTTTAATATTTTGAAAAGTGTTTTGGGTGTGCAATGTATTATTTAAAATTTAAAATTGGATCACTTTCCCTCCAAAGCTATAAAAGGAGGTCTTGGACTCTCATTTGCACTATGTCAAAATTTACACATAACGAGATATTATCAGATTGAACCTGTGAGTTCTTCCAAGATCAATTGAGGATGAAAACCCTCTTTTGGTTACTACTTCCGGATCTAGAAGACTGTCCCTAGCTGGTTGGGAGTGATTCCACACAAGGGTCACCATTGTTTTCAGTGTTTACAGATTCAGGGTTTCAAAAATGAAGATTTTCAAAGTTTTATGATTAAAGATTTCTGGGGTTTATATTTGGAGAATTTTTCAGAGATTTTGTGGTGTTTGAAAGGTGATCTTAGAGTCTCCTTTGCTTGCCATACAGTTGTGCCTATCCAGGCAATGCCCTAGCTGGTTTATAGCATCCTTATTTGCTTTTGGAAGTGAGACAAGGGTTTGGAGACCTGAAATCTTTGTGCAAAGTGACTTCAATAGCAGGGCGAATTCATTGAAGGACTTTTTGAGGCCAATCGCTGATTATTTGGCACTCCCTTGGAAGCCATACCATTTTCAGGGAACTTCGGATGCATGGCGTGAGACCCCTAGGATAGGGTGCTACACTTTTAAGAGTTATTTAATGTTGATTGGAAGCGCCTAAGGTATATTCTTCATTTCCAAGCCCTTGGGTGATGAACAAACAAAGATATGATGAGTTTTGAGTTTAACCCCTGTTTCCAACGCCATATTAGTGCTGTGTTTATTTGCAAATTGTTATCAGACCTAAAACATGATATCTTCTTGCTTCAAAAGGTTGCTTTGAAGTGTTGTATCAATAAATTGTTGTTGGTTATTGCTGGCTGGACAGGCATTTGAAGGTATTTTCATGGCTGTAGGGACCCGCAAGTTATGAAAGCAGACAAGCAATAATACTTTTATATCATTTCAGACCTGCAGCACTATGGTTCTTCATCAAATTTAAGGTATTTCATTTTGGGTTACAAATGTTTATTCATTGCATGTAATATTACAAATGTTTATTCATTTCATGTAATGAAGCATCAATTTTGAATTGTTTATCCTCCAAGAAAACTTGAAACAGCAGTGATTTGCACATTTAAAATCAATATCAGAACTGATTTTCAGAACTTCCTGACCACAAAGTAAGTTGTTTTGCATATTCATGTTGAGTTTTTACCATTAGCAAAAAAATTGAAAAAATTATGGGTGGTCATTTCACTGTAAAACTATGAGTGGCCTCACTATCAATCAACACTGTCACCTTATGACCTTGCAAAATTCTTTGAACTCTCAAAGCATGGTACTTGGGTGCTCCAAAAAGAGTAGCAAGAGTGACTCCCGAAATCTATTCTTCTTTTCTGTCATACTCTATCTTATTAGTCATAGCCTTAAACGTGGTTCCTTTGGTCTCTAAGTCCACCTTAGGATGAACCTCTATATAGCATATTTGCCCCTTCCCCAAGTATTTATGGCCTAGCTCCCATGGCTCTCTACAAAAAAAGCACAACTTCTTCCTCCGAAGCTCGTTCTTAGTTTCTTCACCCTTGTTTGTTTAAAGTAATTAATGTTTATTAATGGTCATTATGTACTTAGTAACTTTCTATTTCTGAATTTCAGTTCACGATTGTTTCATTTAGAAATATCATTTTGTAATTCCTTTATGTGGGGTCTTTCATCTCCATTTCTTAATAACGAATTACCATTTCATGGTATCAAAGCCGGTAAATTTTTTTCGCAAAAAAATGATCCTAAAAATTGTTTTTAGAAGTTTTTTCGATTTTTTTTCAAATAAAAATCGAGGGTTTTATTTCGCGTTGTTTTCTTCTTGAAGACGGATCTGCAATACTCATGTCGCCTTTGTTATTCCATGTGACATTTTCTACCGTGCAACGTTTCTTTGCATGCAACCAGTTCATGAGAATTTTTTTGCAAAATCACAGCCATTATTTGGTGTATACTTCCATGCGAGGGTTTCTTTCTGTGCACGTGCAAAGGAGGGTATTTCTGGTTGCAAATGCGAATGTTATTTTTCAAACTGCGATGGCTGTGGTGTAATTTGTGTGAAGTTTTTTGCGTAACTTCTATTTTCAGCGAAGGATTTTTTCTGCAATCTGGGTTGGTGTTTTCACAAATTTTTCAAATCATAGGTGTTTTTTAGCAAGTTTTTCCATGGCATAGGGTTTCGAAAAAAAATTCTCGCTTTTACCAACTGCAAACTAGGGTCTTTGATGGGTCCGTTGATTTTTATTGATTTTTAATATAAAAATCAGGGGTTTTTTTGCTAAGCAGCACTTTGGGATCTGTGCCTCAGAATACGTACCAGGGTTTTGACTGAGTTTTGACCAAAAAATCATATTTTCTTCACTGCTGTAGTATTACCTTGTTTTTTTGTGCATCGAAAAGAGGAAGGGATGGTGTTGTTGACCAATATTATGTTGGAAAGTAATTAGCGCTTCAATGGCAAGAATTACAACACATGAAAATAGCGCATCCTCACAATCTTTGAATACCAATGTCTAGACCAAATCGTTTTGGGTAAGACTGCTCGTCCCTTGATGGGAGGTAAAGACCAAGACAAATTCGATGAGCGCAATTAGGAAGCTGTTATCCTCATTAAGTTGTCAATCACTAACGACATGCTTCCACAAGTGTCGTCTAGCAAGACAGCTTCAGAGATTTGGACACATCTGAAGGACATTAGACAAGAGCCGCACATTATTTCTGAAGGATGTGCTGCTTTCAATCATGATGGACAATAAGATGTCTCTACAAGAGCATCTTACAAAGATCAGAATATTCGCAATCAACTGGAGGCTATCGGTCGCAAGATGGAAGAAGAGGATATGGTGGTTATAATGCTAACAAGCTTGCCATGATCCTACGAACACTTCATTGAAACGCTCAACATTACATCCACGAATGTTGACCTAAAGTTTCCTGACTTACACAACAATCTCCTGTGGCAAGACAAGTGGAAACAGCAGTTTGGGAGTAGCAGTGGATCATCCACTGTAGAACAAGCATTTACTACCAAAGCCAAGAATAAAGGCAAAGGCAAAGGCAAAGGAAACTACTTTCAGCCAAAAGGACAAAGCAAAATTGAGAACAGCTCCAAGAAAGTTATCACATGTCATTATTGTGGAAAGCTTGGCCACGTGAAGAAACAATGCAAGAAACGGTTGGTTGAAGAAATTGAACCAGGGAGGGTCTCAATAGAAGGACCATGTTGCAGAGCATACTGAGCATAAGGAGTCTACCTTTTATGCAATTATGGCCAAAAGACCAACAGACTATGTCAAATCATTTACCTGGTACATTGATTCTAGAGCTTCTCGACATTTCACGCACAAAAGAGATTGGTTCATGAAGTACAAGGCTTGCTCAAATTTTGTGATCTTTCGAGAAGGTGAAGAGTATACGGTTGTCACCAAGGGCAACATTCAAATTGTTGGTGTTGGAAATAAGCCACACCCGGACCGACGATGGATTGGTCCAAGAGGGGCTAGTAGCTCAGTGGTAGAACAATCCAGCAGCGCATGGAAGGTCCTAGGTTCGAGTCCTAGCTGGTCCATGTCTCAACATGGTATCAAAGCCAGGTCCAAGCTAGGAGCCCCAAGCACACGAGAGGTGTGGCTTAAGGGGGGGTGTTGGTGTTGGAAATAAGCCACACCCGAACCGACGATGGATTGGTCCAAGAGGGGCCAGTAGCTCAGTGGTAGAGCACTCCAGCAGCACATGGAAGGTCCTAGGTTCGAGTCTTAGTTGGTCCATGTCTCAACACAAATTACATCTAGAAGGAGAAATTTCATATTTCTCAATGTATACTATGTTTCGAGCATGGAGCTCAATCTGCTTTCCCTTAGTTAGATGATGCAACATTGTCTGAAGTTGGATGTCGTATTGAGTGCACATAAGTGCCACATTGTTGATAAAGGGTCCAAGAAGACAATTGCAGTTGCCTCAAAGATCATGGATTGTACAAGTTGGTTGATATTGGAGAGTCTCAAGAGATTGCATTGGTTGCGAAGAGTTCTTCCATTAGCACTCTTTGGCATCAACAATATGGGAATCTCAACCTATCATATCTCTCTCGGTTGGCTCAAGAGAATCTGGTATAAGGCTTACCTGAGATTCAGCATCAAACGCATGGTGTGTGTGGAGCTTGCCAATGTAGCATCAAGCTCCATTCTCAAATGGAGAAGCTTGGAGAGCATCCAAGGTCTTACAACTAGTTCATGCCAATGTTTGTGGACCAATGAATATGGCATCAATCACTAGTGTCAGGGATTTTCTTCCGTTTGTCGATGATTTTAGTAGAAAAATGTGGGTGTTTTTTCTCAAAGCAAAATCAGATGTGTTTGATGAATTTCTGAAGTTTAAAGCATTAGTTGAAAAGAGTTAGGATATCAAATCATAACTCTTAGGTCAAATAATGGGGGTGAATTATGTTCCACTGAATTCACAAACTTTTGTGCTAAACACAATATCAAGCGTCAAATTACCACACCCTATACCTCTCCGCAAAATGGTATTGTTGAGCAGAGGAACCGCACCATAACAAAGATGGCTCAATCTATGCTAGAAAACAAGAATGTGCCTAAGAAGTTTTGGGCTGAGGCAATGTATACTGTTGTATACCTTTTGAATTGGTCTCCCACCCAGGTCATTAAGAAGATGACTTTCAATGAAGCTTGGTCTAGGAGGAAACCAAAAATCAGCCACCTCAAGGTTTTTGGTTCGACTACATATGCTTGGATTCCAAATGCAAAAAGAAAAAAAATGGATTCCAAAAGCCAAAAGTTGATGCTTACACGCTACAATGACAATCATAAGGCCTATTAGTTGATTGATGTGGACACAGATCGTCTCACATTCAATAGAGATGTGGTTTCTGATGAAGATGGTGGGCCCAATCTGCTCAGTTCTCCCATCCAGCATCCTAAAGATCCACCTCTACAAACAAAAGATATAGGTGTTAGGCTTCCATTAGCTCCACCTACAGGAAGGGATTCTGATGATTATGAACATGAAGTTGTGGAATCTCCTAGGCATGATATTGTACCACAAGAGTTCCCTTAGGATAACCTAGATCAAAATCCAAATGATTTTATTCCAAGCAGCCCAAGTCATGTTGATACACCTAATGGATCTACTCTTCGTCCTAAGTGGTGGGAAAAGCTTATCGGTGATGTTCAAGATGATGAGCTTGTCAAGGGTAGATCTTCTAGAGGCAAGAGCAAGAAGAAGAACATGGTCAATTTACTCTTAAGGCCAACATTCGAAGTGTTTATGAGCCCGAAACTTATTTAGAGTGTTTTTCAGATGGATGCAAAATCTGCCTTTCTTAATGGAAATTTAAGTGAAGATGCATATGTTGAACAGCCTAATGGATTTGTTTTGTCAAAGAAGCTTAACTATGTTTGTAAGCTGAAAAAGGCACTATATGGCCTTAAACAAGCCCCACGTGCTTGCTATGACAGGTTGGATAAATACTTACAGCAACAAGGCTTTAGAAAAGGAGTAGCAAACAATAATGTTTATGTGAAAGAGGAAGGTAAAAACATTTTGGTTGTAGTGGTTTATGTAGATGATCTAATCTTTGGCAGTGATTGTGTAGGTATGTGTGAAAAAATTTGCTGCTACTATGAAGAACAAGTTCGGAATGTCTATGCTGGGAGAACTATCCTATTTCTTAGGACTGCAAATTCGGCAATCTCAAGAAGGTATCTTTATCTCTCAAACCAAGTACATTAGAGAGATGCTAAAAAGATTTAGAATGGAAGATTGTCATCCTGTAAGTACACCTATGGTAACAAGATGTAAACTTAGCAAAGATGATGAGTCTCCTAGTGTAAATCAGACATATTACAAGTCAATGGTAAACAATTTTCTTTATGTTACAGCTACTATACCTGACATTATGCAAGCAGTTGGATAAGTTGCAAGGTTTAAAGCTACACCTAAAGACACTTGTGTACAAGCAGTGAAGAGCGTCTCTAAATATCTTAAGGGTACAAGGAGTTTTGGCTTATGGTATCCTACATGTCAATATTTTACACTAACAGCCTATACTGATGTAGATTGGGGAGGTTTAGTAGATGATAGAAAGAGCACAAGCGGTGGTGCTTTCTTTCTTAGTGGTGTTGTGACCTAATCACACATCACCCCATTCAAAATGGGGACCCCCTACTTTTAAGGTCCTCTCAGTCTTTTGGTTTTCGTTATTGGGGTCTTTTTGTGGCAGTTTCGTCAGTCGCTCTGAGTTTGCAAGTAAGTGGGGTCAATTTGATCAAGCCTGCTTTTTGTTTGAGCAATTTTAGCTAAGTCTAGGGCTCGTTTTGTCAGTTTTACGGTTTTTTCTTTCAATCCTAGATTTTAGGGGTTTCCTTTTAGGGTTTTTGAAAACTAAAAGTTGCAATGGAGTCAGGAACCTCTAAGGAGCCGGCACGTGAAATTTGAGCGAATTCTAAGCAAATTTCTATTTTTAAAAAGTTCCTACTTTTTAGGGATTTCACTACCTCCCTGAATGTCTTCATTTCACCAAAAATCAAACTTACTATTTTTAGTAAGTGCTTTCCTAACCTGTTTTGCCCTAATCCTAACATTTTGAAACACTTACTATTTTGGGAAAGTCTATTTTGGCAGGCTCTTCGCAAGCAGACACTGAAGACTGAACATTCCTGAAGAATTGTCTAAATCCGGAAAGTTTGAAAAGGCAGGCCACTAATCAAAAAAATGGCTAAGTATGGACGCCCATTCCAAAAGTGGAAAGCATTGGAAAATCTTCTAAGTCTGACACATGGAAATCACTTCAATTCCCCAAAATGGCATCCTGGTCGTGGAAAAAGCTCAAAATTGACTAAGTTTGGAAAGAAGCAAGTCAAATTCCTTGAATCTGTGAAAATGGCGCCCAAGTCCTGGATGGAGCGCCAAAACCAAGGCATCAAGGAAAGTTTGAAAATCTCAAAATTCCACCACATAGGTGAAATGGTGCCCAAGTCAGGTGATGGGCGCCAAATTAAGTGGGCCACGGGAAATCCAAAATCTGCAAAATTCCTTGACAAGGTGAAAATGGTGCCCAAGTGTGGAGAAAAGCGTCAAAATGAGTTAGCCGGGGAAAAGTGAACAAAAGGCAAAATTCCTTCCTGAAGTGATTTTGGCACCCAAGTCAGGGGTTGGGCGCCAAATAGGGGTCCTCATGGAAAACTTCAAAATCATAAAATTCCTCCACATAGGTAATTTAGCGCCAAGGCAAGAAGAAGAGCGCCAAAATGACTAAGTCATGGAAAGTTTCAAAAATGCCAAATTCCTTGACCAAGTAAAAATAGCACCCAAGGAGAGTCAAGGGCGCCAAAACAAGCATGTCATGGAAAATCAAAAGATTTGCAAATTCCTTCATTTGAGTAAATTTTGTGCCAAAGTCAAGGTGCCTTGGAAAAAGTAAAATTTGAAGAATTCCTTAGCATAATGAAAATAGCCCCCAAGAGCCAAAGTCAAGGAGGTTGCCATGGAAAGTTAAGAAATATTGAAATTCCTCCATGATGGTCAAATAGCGCCCAAGTCAGGCATGGAGCGCTGGAATAAGGGAAGTCAAGGAAAATCAAAGAAAAAGTGAAATTCCCTCCACATGATGAATTCCACATTCAAGGTCAATTAAAGATGAAAAAATTCTAAGGCATGGAAATTGAAGGTCAAGGATGAAATGAGAAAAGAAAATTCCCCTCAGGAAAAAAATTTGAAAAATCCTCTTTAGAGCATCAAAAATCATCCAAATTTCAAAATGATGATAGATTTGGAATTGTGAGAGAATTTTCTCTCCTACACCCCGAAACTCAAATTTGAAAAAAAAATCCTAAAAAATAGATGTTGAAAATTGATGAAAAATCTCCTCCAAGACACAACAAATTCAAAATCTCAAAAAAATTCTTCCCAGATAAAGTTTTCTCTCTCTAGGGGTTTCTCACCAAGTGGCAGCTCGATCAATGCATGTTGAATGCATGAAGAATCTTTTGCATGCAGCCGCCATATTTATGATTTTATGACAGATTCCTTCCGCATGTCGTCGTCGCATGGAGGAATGATGGGCATTTATTTCTGCATAGGGAATATTCATTGTATGTTGGGCGAGCTTGATGTAAGTGGTGCATTTAATGCACAAATGGATGCTATTTTGGGCATGTTTGAAGTAATTGCATATGGGTTTCATGGGCATTAATTGTTGATTCCCACCTTGATGCATCATGTGTGGGGAATCTTTTGAGTGAAGCCCTAATTAAGGTTTGCATGTCCTCATGGTTTGAGGCCTATATAAAGGGGTGACCCCCTTCGTTTGTAGAGGAGAGATTGCTTGCATGGTCTCACTCTCTTCGTTTAGAATAGATTTGCTTTTAGATTATTAGATGAATGGGATTTGATAGGGTTGCTTGTTGTAAAATCCGAGCTCATACCTTTTGCTTGCAACTGATTGTTGCCTACTTTGTAAGGTTAGTCTGAGCCTATTTTATGTGTGGACTTAACTTCAATTATCGGGTAGATGTTGTTCGAATTGATGGCATTCATTGGTAATCTGAAAAATTATTTCACAATCCCTGAAGATTGCACCGCCTTCATGTAGTTGTGCTATGTTGGCAAAGCGAGGCATGGTTTGATTTTGTGCAAGTAATCATGTCTCTTTGTTATTAGGATTAGATTAGACTTAGCGTAGCTTTCTAAACCCTTCCCTTATTTACTTTCAGCATTATTCCAAATCCTAAAAAATCCCAAAAAACATTGTTATTCAAAGCTACATTATTCGCATTGAATCCTCAAACTTGCACAAATTGTTCAATCCTCTTTGAGTGAATATGTAAGGCCCCTTGGATTACCAGCAAACACATCAGCCAACTGAGTCACGTCCATGCATAAAGGAACCTTAGAGTTAGCCATTTGATCTTTTTGCAATCTTAACATACGGCCTAACCTTGATCAAGAGAGAGTAAGGGGACCATTGGTAACTTTATTATGTGTTAGACATTGTCCTAAAAAAACACGTCAACAGGTGGTTGTCTTGTTTCTTGGCTGTTAGAGTGATAGAGACAAACACTTGAAGCAGATCCAACATAAACACTCCTCTCTTAACTGATATAAAAATAAACACCTGCCAAGTTCGATCCAGCAAAGAAACCAACGTTGACATCAATGACAGAAACAATCAACAAACCTAAATGGGAAAAGGTTTATGGAAGCTGAACATCATAGTCTTCTAAAGAATAACACTTGGGTTTTGTCTTCCTCTAGGGAAGAAACCCATTGGCTGCAAGTGGGTCTATAAATGGAACATTTGATAACTACAAAGCTCGGTTGGTGGCTAAAGGCTTCTCATAGAAAGAAGGCGTTGACTACAAGGAAACCTTTGCTCCTACAACAAAGATGAGCACCATTCGACTGGTTCTAGCCATTGCAGCACAATTTGGTTGGAAAGTCCATCAAATGGATGTGAAGAGCGCCTTCCTCAATGGTGATTTGGAGGAACCAGTCTACATGATGCAGCCTCAAGGTTTCAAGGTTGTAGGGAAAGAGCACCAAGTATGCAGACTGGTGAAGGCTCTTTATGGCCTAAAGCAAGCCCCCAAGACATGGTATATCAAGATTGATCAATATTTGGTTGAACAGGGCTTTCAAAGAAGACTTTTGAATCCCAACTTGTATGTCAAGAGTTTTGATGTTGACACCATTTTTCTTGTCATCTATGTGGATGATATCATCATTATTGGTAGTGGAGCACAATTGCATGAGCACATCAAACAAAACTTGTGTTAAGCATTTGATATGACAGATTTGGGACTTCTACATTATTGTTTTGATGTAGAGGTTTAGCAAACCTGTAGCAGTATTTTCATTTCTCATTCGAAGTATGCCAAGAGTTTGTTGCATAAGTTTAGGATGCAAAATTGCAAACCTTCATCTGCACCTATGGTGAATGAGTTGGCTTTCAGGCAACTACTTTGCAATCTCATCTATCTTACAGCCACTAGACCTGATCTCAATTATGTTGTGAGCTACATTTCTCGTTTCATGACAGCCCCTAAAGCAAAACATTGGGTTGCAACGAAGCGTGTAGTGAGATGTGTGAAAGGGACACCTGACTTTGGCATTTTGTATAGCAGAAGCAAAGATCCTCAGCTGATTGGTTTTACAGACTCAAACTGGGTAGCTTCTATTGATGACAAGAAGTCTACTTCTGGGTATGTCTTCAGTCTTGGTATGGGTGCAGTCATATGAACAAGTAAGAAGCAATAGGTGGTAGCTCTTTCCTTGACAGAAGCAAAGTATCAAGAAGTTGTTAAAGCAATATGTGAGGCAAAATGGCTACAGAGGATGCTTTCTAACATGAAAATGTCTCATGTTGGGCCTTCACCCTTGTTTTGTGACAATCAAGGGGTACAGAAACTTGCCAAGAATCCGATCTTCCACGAGCAAACCAAACACGCAGAGCTTCATTGTCATTTCATCCGCAAGCTTGTTGAAGGTGGAATTGTGGTCTTGCAGTATGTTCCAACTGTGGACCAAACTAAAGACATTCTCACCAAGTCTCTAAGCCTGGACAAGTTTGTAAAATTTAGGGAGCAACTTGGTGTAGTTGATAGGATGACCATTAAGGGAGGGTATTACAGTAATTAATGTTTATTTAATGGGTCATTATGTAATATTAATTAGTAACTTTCTATTTCTGCATTTTAATTCACGATTGTTTCGTTTAGAAACATCATTTCATTTTGTAATTCTTTTATATGGAGTCTTTCATCTCCATTTCTTAATAACGGATTACCATTTAAGATTGGTTTTGGAGGCAATGCTCTTGATTGGGGGGGGGGGGGGGGGGGGGGTATCTTTTTGGAAGTGTTTCTCATGCTGCTCTACCAGTGCACTCTTGGGGTGGAATTTGTTCTTGGTTGTTGAATATTCCAATTTCAAAGCCCTTCGAATAGCATCTTGTAGAGATGATGACTCAAAATCTTGAACACAACCCCAAAGTGGCTCTAAAAACCCTTCAATAAACAAAAACATGAGTCTCCTCTTTGTAATATCTAGCACCATGACTGAAATCCTTTGAAATTCTGCTACATACAGTTCTACTGTACTCTGTCGCCTTAGTCGTGTCAACTCCCTGAAGTGTATCTCTAGATGACTCCTATCAAATCTATCTATGAATCTTTGTGTAATGTCAACATATGTTGTGATTTGATAATGCCCTTGTGTGATTAGCCCATGATGGAACCACTCATGTGTTTTACCGTAAGAATGACTAACTTAACAACTTCATCTTCTATCATGGGGCAAAGAGAAAGATAGATATCTAGTTTTTGGACACAAACTCATGCAGTGACCTTCCCAAGTTCGTCAAAAGTGGGGAGAATCAGCTTACTTAACCTTTGTTGCAAATCTTTGTGGGGTTGTCTTTTTTATCCTCCTGAAATATTCCTTGATCTTGAATTATGAAATTGTGTAAATGGTATATGTCTTCTAATATCTAGATCAAGTCTTGAGTATTCATCTCTACACTCATCAAAGTCATTTGCTACCATGTTTGGCTCTTCCTCTTCCTATGCCTACTCAACATTATGTAAGAATGTGGGCTGTGTGATTCTGGGTGGTGATCCAAAGAAAGTTTTGTTGTTATGTTATGTTCTGATTAATATGAAAAACAAGTTTTAAGGACTCGAAACCTTTAACAAAGGAGCATAAAATAGTTCATCAAAAAGCATCCAAACCTGCTAGAAACAGCTTACAAAACGACCGGCAAAAAGGCTAGTTAGCCGAACGGACAGCAAAAGAAAGGAACAGCAAAGCGGAACAACCAAAGAAAACACAAAAAGAAAAACAACAACTATAAAGACTTAAGAAGATCCGCCGCCTTATTGACCAACTGGTCATAGTTTGCCGCAGCAACTTTGAGTTCTTCCATTTCCTTGTTTGGCTTCTTCTCCTTCTTTTTGCCTTTGGTCCTTGTTCTAGGTCCTTGCACTTCTCCCGTACCTTCAATGTCTGGTTCCAGCTCCAGGGAATCCTTCTCGTCCTCCAGTTTGCTGATGAGGATTTTGGTATTGTCGGTTGAGGCCTTCAGAATGCTAAAGCTTTGTTCAGCAATACTTTTGAGGCATTTTTCAATTTTGTTGAATTTGTTATCAATATCCGTCATTCTCTGGTCCATAACATTATCATTAGTTTTTCTCTCTGTCAGGTCCTTCTCAATTTGCTCAAACCTAGGGTTGAAGGAATCTCTGATCTCTTCGGCTCTGGCAACAGTTTTAGTCAAATCCTCAACATATTCTGCCATAGATTTGCATCCACCAATACTGATTGTCTCCAGAATTTGGACCCTATGGTTCAACTTCTTATTATCCTCCACAGCTTTCTTGTAACTGTTAATTAAGCAATCGATGGTGTCCACAAAACCTTTCAAACCCTCAGAGGGAGGATTTGAAGGGAGAGTTTTCTCACCAGGATTATCCTATTCATTTTTGGGGGCGTCACCACTAGTGATTTATCAACTTTTCCATCAACCCTCTTATCAAAACCTTCCCCTGTGGTCTCCTCCTCCAATTTTTGGTCAACTTCAGGATCCTTTCTCTGCACTTGTTCCTCCAGCTCCATAACATTATCTTCCTGCCTCTTCTATTTGTTCCTTGTCTGAATAGAAATTATGGTTTTCTTTTTCCAAGGAGATTGGGGTTCATCCTTCTCAGAATCCTCAGAGACCTCCGAGGAGGAGGAACGAATCTGGAAAACTTTTTCTTTAGATTTTTTCTTACCCTTCAAGGAGGAGGGCCTGGTACTCACTTGTTTTCTTTTCTTACCAGTTTCAGCTTCAGAGTCATCCAAACTCTCCTCTGACTCACTCATCGAATCACTTTCAGACTCCTCACCCATAGAAAAAACAAAATCCGACCCTTCCTCCTCAAACTCAGAGATAGAAGGTTGAGGGCGGGCAATTTGGTTGGCTTTTAGGTGGTCATAAATTAACACCATAAGACCTTGATGCATGGTTGTATCACCCTTAGGGTTCTCTTTATGGGCCTTAATGGTAGCATTAATAGAACACGGCAGGAAATATGTAATATTCTTTTTCATCATACCTGAATTTGAAATGGTTAAGCAAAACAAAATGATAGCCATACACTTTTGTGAATCTACCATCCAAGGTAACATAGCACATAATAGCAAACAAGACCTCCCTCCATGGCTTAACAAATGCCCTAGGCGGATAGTAAGTTTTACTTAGCTTTACCAGGCACTTTTTCTCCTTTGCCAAATCGGGGTATCGCTCAATAGCCTCCTTGCTCAATTTTTTGTCTCTGTAATAATTGCTTCCTTCCCTGCGAAGACCCATGACCTGAGTGATGAGGTCTTCATCAATGGAGATTGTTTGATCTCCCATCTTCAGAGTGCCCTTTCTCCAGTTTTTGCAAAAGAAATTAGTAATTGTGGCGTCCCTCCCATGGAGCCTCTCCATAAACTTTGAAAACCCACCCTTCTAAAAAATGTTCCAAACAACCTCCTTTTGTTTCCACTCCTTATAGTTGTTGGGTTCATAGTGGCGTCTATTTCCTCCCATTTTTTCACTTTTCAGAACAGAAGGCCGAGAGTTGCAGAGAGCTTTAGGCAAGAAATTTCTCGAAACTACCACATATACCCAAAAAGCGTGGGAAAAGGTGGCTTGTGTCTTGTAATAAATGGTACTGACGTTATTATAATTACTCATAGCCCTCCTATTAATCCGTTTAATCATTATTTTGTCCATTTATGATCTTTGGGGTACTATTGTATCGATCCATAAATATGATCGATCTGACATCATCGAGGAGACCCTCTTCCCCCTTCCAGATAACCATATTGTTGTGATTGACCGCCACATTGGCTGCCCAGTCAGCTGGACCATTAGCTTCACGATAAATGTGGGATATGAAGCATTTCTCAAAAGTGATGAGATCTCTAGCAGCCTTTATTATGTTGTTGATAGTCCATGAAGGCTTAGAGGTTCCCTTTAGACACTTGATGATGTTATTAGAATCCCCTTCAATCCATAGATAGGGACAGTTCCATCTTTTAGCCAGGAGAATACCTTGGAGAGCAGCCATAGCTTCCTCCATGTGGTTAGTTTGGCAACCTATAAGAACAACAATCATTTCCTTACAACTACCATTTTCATCTCTGAGAATTGTAATACATCCCGCAGGGCCAAGATTGCCTTTGGCAGCTCTGTCGAAGTTGATTTTGAGCCAACCATGAGGGGGAGTGTGCCATCTGGCTTCTAGTCTCTTGTTTAGTTTGGGATCAATACTACCAGCACTCTTCAGATTCTAAGAACTGAAAATGTGAGTTTCCAAGGGGTTGGCAGAATTGCAAGGATCCCCAATGATCCCAATGTTCTCCACAATAGCCCTTTGGATTTTCTGGAAAACAACAGCCTGGGTGAGAGAAGTGTCCCTGAAGATGCGGTTGTTCCTTTCTTTCTAGATCCCCACAGAATGTGAGGGATAGATAGCTGCCACAAAGATCTCAAAGAGGGGTTAGACCAATGATAACTCCAAGAATGGAACAATTCACTGATAGTGTTAGGAAACACCCAGTCCATGCAAAAATTCTTAAGAAATCTTTCCCAAATTGAAACAGTGAAGGAACAATGGATAGCCAAATGGTCCACAGACTATTCCTTCTCAAGACATAAAGCACATCTATTAGGGAAGGAAAAGCCTCTAACATTAAGATTATCGAAGGTCAAAATTTTATTTTAAAGGATTGTCCAATAGAAAAAATTGATTTTAGGGATAAGACCCTTTATCCAGGCTTTAGACCAAAAGGGGTTCTCTGAGGGGGCAGGGGAAAGAACACCATACATTGAAGAGACAATGATGTTGCCTTTAGGTTCATATTTCCAAATAAGGGAATCTTCCTCATTGTACAACTAGGCAGAGATGGTTCTTAAGATTGATAAGGTCAAGGTGAATACTTTCAATGTTCTGCCATTTATCACCTATCCAATACCCCTCAACCAAGGAGTCAAAGACTCTAATATAGGGGGAAGCAAAACGGGCCCATTCAAGGATTTCAATTAGAGACTTATCGAAAAGCCAGGGATCCTCCCAGAATCTAACTTTCCTACCATTGCCAACTCTCCATTTTACCCCTTTAGCAATGGTGTCTTTACACTTAGAGGCAGGATTCCAGATATGGGACCCTTTAATACTGAAATCAGAATTGATGAAAGAGAGAAGAGAAGAAGATATGTTACTACCTTCTCCTCCATTAGTTTGTGCAGGCTTGAGGAAACTGATTGTATTATTCATATTCTGAAGTGTTTGAAGGAGCAATTGTGTAGTTTGTTCTTGTGTTTGCATATAGACCTTCCACTCATTCTCCTGTTCTTCCTCTCTGTAAATGCAGATCGTACTCCTCTCAGATTTGATAGTTGATAGATTGTAATTAATATTTCTGAATATATGTGATTTATGATTCTAATGAAGACTGTGTTTTGCAGGTCCAAACAAGGCTGAGAATATTCGATTTTAATTGCTCAATATTGCCTTATCGGGTCTGCACATATACTTGTATCAGGGGGGGCATGTCTTGAGTGGACATGTCTCCACAAAGTCTTGAGTGGAGGCATGTCCGCTCAAGACGTGCCTCCTCATCGATGGCAATTAAACAGTATTATGAATACCGTTTTATGAACAGTCACTCACTTACTATTAGTTAAGTAGTCACTAACATATGTTTAATATACCGATAAGAAAGGTATTCAACGTATATACAACATAAGCAATGTTGATCGATCATTACTCGATTGATAATGAAATCAACGTGATATTAATTCATGCAGATCGAAAGCATTCTTTATTCGATCATGATAATTAATAGTGAGGTGGTAAACTGATATATTTCATTGTTGATTCTTTATCTGTCGATGCTATAATTTTAACACTCTCGATCAGCCATCTTAATGTTTCCTCTACTTCTGATTTGGTTGCTAGCCTCTAGTTTTTTCTTTTCTCTCACAAAGGCCCTCTACTCTCTTTGGCTCCACTGCATAAATTGAATTTAGAATTGCAGATTGGCACTGCTGCTCTAATACCAATTGTAATGTCGCCTTTTTAAATTCGTCTTAATTTCTTAAAGTATAATAAACCCTAACTCAATAATAGTTGTATAATTAAGTGTAAGTATGAATTTAACTTAAATATTGCAGCATAATAATTTATTAAATATCTTCCTCTGATCTGCAGTGATTTATCTTCAATAAAATACCAATGAAAAATTTCTCTAAATACGTTGGAAATATGTTGTCATTGGTGTCAAAATGATGATGTTTCTTTGTAGATAATTGTTATCAGCTTTTCGTAGGAGCCATATTTGTAAACTTTTCCAAAAAAATTCTCTCTTTTTTAAATCTGTGTTAAGCCACAGTCATTTATATTTATCCTGAACTAAACTGGAAAATTATTTTAAGATTTTTAAATGGTTTTTATAATGCCAATTTGAGGCCTTTATAAGCAACCTCCTCAAAACATAAGCAAAATGATTAACAATTACATTAGTAAGAAAACTACTGCATTTGCCATTCAAAGAATGCATGTTAAAGTCACCATCAATTACTATAATTACTCCTAGCTGATGTTAAGGTGGAGGCAGAAAATTCCAGTTCTTCAGATATTATGAAGTTTAATTTGGCTTACTACACTCTAAAGTTTCTCCCATTTCAACATGAAAGATATAAATGAACCTCATGAAAGGATTAAATATTCACAAAGATGGAACTAGCAGCTCACATAATGAATACTTTCTAATAATTTTATTCTGATCAATTATTTAACTATCAAACAGACATCAAATTCTCCCATAAAGTAACCAGATATTCTATGATATGGACTTCAAAAAATATTTCCTGATTCAAGAAAGAATATGATGAATAAATTGTCAATCTTTCCAATAAAAACTACTACTTCAAGACTAGAAACATCGAATTCTGCATGACAGCGCCAACAATGTATGGTCCACAAGGCAAGCACTATTTAGTATTACTAATAGCATGAAAAGAAAGCAGTCCATCTGGTATAAGTTACATTCAGCATCAAGCGTTCTTAATGGAATCAAAACATTTTTATTAAAATATGGATTAAGCAGCACCTCTTCATAAAATTGTTCCTCAAGTCGCTCCACAGTCTGACCACGTGGCCCACTACCATATAGAGAAGCCAAGCCACTAGAATTTGATGAAAGAGCTAGCCTTTGGTGAGGAGGAACACCAGCCAGTGCTCGTGCAACAGCTGCTGCTGCAGCCGCACGAGCTGGGACCTGAAACAGAAATCAATATAAGAAATGACACAAATAATAGATGCAAAATTTCTTTCTTTTTTTATTTGCATTGTTGGCTAGATTGTAAACATATATAATGTAAAATTCTAATGCAGTCTAGACAAGCAAAGCAAAGAAACCCTAAAAAAAGAAGTTCCTGAAGGATGGAAGAAGATAATCAAAAAAATTCTCGTTTTCAAGTTTCATCTTTAGAAGCAACTGAACGGTTATCAAGCAATCCCATAGTTAATAAATTGTGCTTACAGCATTAAAGACGCTTTAAACAAAACAGAAAACAGAAAACAACATTGTAAACACCACCTTGCATATTCTTCAAGAATTAACAAGAATTCTTCCACATAACTACCAATTTAAAAGCAATTGAGTGATTATCAAGCTATCCCATAGTTAACAAATTGTGCTTATAGCATAAAAGAAAACTTTAAACAAAAATTCAAGCAGAAAACAACATTGTTAACACCATCTAGCATATTCATCTAGAATTAGCAAGAATTCTTCCACATGACAACCAATTTAATATAATAAAAACAAAAAATGCATTTCTGTAAATATATAATCATCAGGAATAGGTCTTCAATGTCAATGCCTAGAGAACAAGATATTTTCCTACACCCTAGAGAACAAGATATACTTTCCTATACTATTAGGTTATTGTTAAAATGCATACAGTTGTCTCTGTGTTTGTTTCACAAAAGAAGCGTTGCACATAATTAGCATATATATTACGATAAATTTTGGATGGTGATTACTCATTTTCCTCCTAGAGGGAGCAATAGTTGTGAAAAAATTGCAAAACAACAACTGAAGAAAGCACAATAATATAATTATATACTAATATAAATTTTAGAAAAAGCATACAGACAGAGCTATTACATAAAGCAATTGTGATACAAATAGAGAACTTCCATTGCTCCATATAGAGAAAATTCCTATGTTTCACAAAGTTTCCTTTTGGAGGGGATGAGGAAAGGAATAAGGCAAAAAGAGGAAGCCTAGAACTACCTAGTTGCCCATTTGGGTTTGGTCTTCAATTACAGCAGTTCACCTAGTTGTTAAAAAGGAGAAAAAGGGGCTTAAATATATTCAGGTCACTTCCATCTTCCCCCTCAGCATCTCAGCTCTACGATGGCCCCCTTTGGCAAGATTTTATTGCAGATTGTAGATGTGCATCACCATTCAATACCATACTTAACATCATTACAATCATGGCCTCAACTCCCTTCAGTCAGTTGAAAGTATGCTAAGATTTTTTTTCTCGAATCATCATTTCACAATCAATTAATAAGTAATGGTTACTGCAACCTTAAAACATGAACCAATAAACACGTAAAAAATGAAAACCAAGTTGGAACAAAAATCAACTCTATTTTACAAAAACCCATTGTAAATTCATCAAAGAATACCACTCAACCAAGTTCCAAAGTATTGAACCAAAACAGGTTGAAATGGATCAAATCTCCAACTTTTAGCAAGCCTTTCCAACTCTATTTTACAAAATCCCATTGCAAATTCATCAGAGAATACCACTCAAACCAAGTTCCAAAGTATATTGAACCAAAACAGATTGAAATGGATCAACACTCCAATTTTTAGCAAGTCTTTCCAACTCTATTTAACAAAAGCCCATTGCAAATTCATCAGAGTATACCACTCAACCAAGTTCCAAATTCTATTGAACCAAAACAGATTGAAATAGATCAACTCTACAGTTTTTAGCAAATCTTTCCAACTCTATTTTACAAACGCCCGTTGTGAACTCATCAGAGAATACCACTCAACCAATTCCCAAAGTCTATTGAACCAAAACAGATTGGAATGGATCAACACTCCAGTTTTTAACGAGTCTTTCCAAGTATGCCAAGACTCTTCAGTTTCAGCAAGAATGTCCAAATCTGAGCATAAGAACTGGCCGTCTAAATAAAATATTAAAATTATGCCTTTAATGGACCTTGTTTGGAGTAGCTGAATCTTTCACCAAGATTTTACTAGTTTCTATTGTCCTCTCCAAGTTCACTCAATGCATAGGTCTTTCTCAATCTAAGCTGAATCCAGTTATTGTAACTATGTTTGTGACTAAATGATGGATTTCAGATGTGTCAATTTGGATCTACTTTGTTCTCATAAAATTCAAAATAATACAACTCTGCAAGTTTGATGCAATTTTGTAGAGGTTTCACAAAGTTGCAAGTCCATCTCATCTCTTTGACTTGTCAGTCTCGGTCACGCTACATTTTTCCAGAGCAGGCAGAACTACTAGCAAATTCCAATGAAGCATTCTGTGTTATAGTGAATTCCCATAAGTTATCATCTGGCTTGGCCATGACCCAGAAAAGAAACTTTGCCTTTCAGTTTATCCTATTTCATTGCCTGTGAACTCAACCAGAGACCTAGAAATTCCACAGTTTGATGATGTGCAGTATCCTGTCAATTTTCAGATGCCCGAACAAGCTCCATTAATTAATTTTTCAAATTTCAATACGGCATTTCATTGGTCTATGATCATTCAAAAAGTTAAACCAAACGCAATCCATCTTTCAGTCATAATTATAATTCAGCACGGACATCCAAAGGATTAACAAGATATCACAAAGCTACGAGATTTCAAACTAATTAGGCACTTCCATGCTATTTCCAACCATCTCCCATCACTGATAAAGAATCATTGTCCAAGGGTTGAGCTTAGTTGGTTAAAACATTAGGTTCTCATTGTGGAGATCCAAGTTCAAATTCCAGTAGCCGGATACTCCTCTATCCCTCCTTGGGCACACGTATCCCCGTATCCGAAACGGATATGTATCCAATACGACCCAGATACACTTCGGATACTATACCCATTCATACCCAAAAAACCTTGATTTTCCAACCGTGCCGAATACTATGTGATTTGATTTTTTAAAAAATTGACATAAATTTGCCTAAATTTAATTTAAAAAAACTTTGTTCATGCAATTTTTTTAAAAATATTTGGTATAAACAAAACCTACACCAAATGAGAAAGATGAAGGAAATGTTTTTCTACTTCAGTGACCCATTTTTTGGGTTATCTTCCAATGCAACTCTACTAGTTTTGCATTTTTAATTGTTAAATCAACTAATAATTATTTATGTAGCAATTATGTGTCTATATTCCATTTGAAGTAATGAAAATCTCAGTGTTCCACGGGGACGCGTCCCCCCCCTTTTTGGGCGCGTCCCCCCGTCAGAGACATCTCGGGGAAGGGGGACGAGGACGCGACGTCCCTCGCCGTCCCGCCACCCAAACGCCACCGGGACATGGAGACGTCCCCGCATCTCCGCGTCTCCCAAGGAGACGTGGAGACGTCTGGGTGTCTCCGTGGGAGACGCCCAGGCGTCTCCCACGTTCCCACGCGAAAAAAGACACTTTTTTAAGTTTTTTTAAAACATGTGCCTTTTGGGAGGGGTTAAGGGGTAACCCTAATTGGACGTGGGCCCCACCCTACCCCCCAAAACAACACAAAAGCATGTTTATTTTGGATTTCACTCTCATTTTGGAAAACTGATTTTTTTTCCAGCAACTTGAAGAGGAGGAAATACTTGAAGAAGATTGATTGAAGGGGTGAGAAAAGTGATTGCAAGCGTGATAGGAGCTAGAAGAAGCAAGAAGAAGAGGAAGAAGAAGATTCTTCTACATTTTGGAGAGATTTTTCAAGCACAAGGTAGGGTTTTTCAACTTCTTCTTGTTTTTTTTTTGTTTTACTTTCTGATTTTCATTGTTCTATGTCATTTTTGGTTTTTTTTTCCCTATTCATCTCAAGACTCAAAATGAGATTTGATGTTGAATCTTGAGGCCCTCAAGATTCAACATCAAATCTCATTTTGAGATGAATAGGAAAAAAAATTTAAAATATATTGTTAAACAAGGCTGATTTTATTTTTATTTTTATTTTGTGAAATGCAGTGTCAATTTCACAATGAGCTCCCAAGGCATGAGTGAAGATGACATGGAAATCCATTCTCATAGTGAGAATGATTCAGAATATGAACCTGAAAATGAGGGGGGTGACCATGGGGCTGATCCTGGAGCCCAATCTAGTTCTATGGCAAGTGCACTAGCTAGTACAAGTTGCCCTTCAAAGTTGTTGGCACCATATGCTAGGGGTCATTTTGATCCTAAGTCTCCTCTAAAACAGTTTGCTTCACGAATATCAGTACAAGGCACTACATCACATTCAAGTGGGAGAACAAGGAAGTGGAAGTGCAATATTTGTGACAGAGAATGGTTCGGTAGCATTAGCAGGGTGAATGCACACTTTCTGTTTTGGAGAGGAAAAGGCGTGAAACATTGCAAGTTTTTGGAGGAACCCAAAAATATACAGTACAGAATTGAGTTTAACAGGCTTTGGGGGGTTCCAGATGACACAAATATTTCAATGCCTACTACTTTGTCTACTAGGGCATCACTTCACGACAACTAGAATGTGCCAGTGCCACATACTTCTCATGCTTCGCAGGCAGGAGGAATGATGTTTGGATCTCCATCTACTTCCACTTCTACTACTGCCAGGGCTGGGAAACGTAGGTTGCATACACCACAGAGCAACCCCATTGCTGATATGTTTAATGTGCAGCTGAGAGATGAGATAGATGAATCCATTGGCAATTTCTTCTTTGCCAATGGCATTCCATTTCATGTTACACGGTCTCCTTATTATAGGAAGATGATGGATATGGTGGCCAAGGGAGGACCATCTTATGTGCCACCAGGGGAGACGAAAATGAGGACCTCGATCTTGGATAAAAGCTATTCCAAGATCAATATTTTGATGGAGAAGATGAAGGCATGTTGGGTGGCATCGGGGTGCAGCATAGTTATGGATGGGTGGACGAACATTAGCCATCGTCCACTCATCAACGTCATGGTCACATGTGCAGAAGGCTCATACTTCCTTAGAGCAGTTGATTGTACAGGGCATCGTAAAGATGTTGATTTCCAGTTTCAGGTCCTCAGGGAGGCTATTGAGGAGGTTGGGCCACAAAATGTGGTCCAAGTAGTGACAGATGCAGCCTATGTGTGTAGAGCAGCAGGGAGACTCGTTGAGGCAGCCTATAGACACATTTGGTGGACCCCATGTTGTGTGCATGCCATGAACAATGCACTCAAGGACATGGGGAAGATTGACTGGATTAGAGGAGTGGTCACCGATGCGAGAGATGTGCAGATGTTTATCTGCAACCACCACACTTCACATGCACTCTTCAGGACCTTCGCGAAGAAGGAGTTCTTGAAACCAATTGAGACTAGATATGCATCCTATTTCATTCTCTTGGAGAGAATGATTGAGTTGCAAGAGGCATTGCAACTCATGGTTATGACTAATGAGTGGAATAGGTGGGCTGAGGCCAAGACAGAGCAGGGGAGAAGGGTGAAGGAGATAGTGAAGAGTGATGTGTTTTGGACTGATGCGAAATACATTGTCTCCATCATTTCTCCAGTATTCCAGGTGATCAGATATGGGGATGGGGATGCACCTAACCTTGGAGAGGTGTATGAGTGCATTGACTCTATGCTTGACCAGATGAGGGTTGTTGTGCAAGTGAAGGACCCCTCTCTAGCATTCTACAATGAGCAAATCAGGCCTATCATTCAGAGTAGATGGGACAAGTTGAACACTCCTTTGCATATGGCTGCCTTTGCCTTGAATCCTAAGTGGTACAAGGCTAGACCGGGTAGAATGACACCGATTGAGGATGATGAGGTGAAGGCAGGTTTCTTTAGGTGCATAGAGAAGATGTTTGATTCCAGAGATGCCGGCACAATGCGCACTGAGTGGGGAAGATTTGCCACTCTTAGAGGTTATTCAGATGCGGCAAAGATGGATATAGACACTATGGCACGGGAGGACCCACTTTTGTGGTGGACTTGTCATGGCCCAAAATCTTTGACCACCACTCTAGCCATCCGTCTGCTATCCCAAGTTTCTAGTTCTTCAGCTGCTGAGAGGAACTGGTCTACATATAGCTTCATCCACTCTCTTAAGAGGAACAGACTTACCTCTAAGAGAGCAGAGAAGCTTGTGGTTGTACACAGTGCTTTGCGTCTCATAGACTACAAGACACTCGTGTACAAGGAGAGTCCAGCAGCACGATGGGATGTAGAGCCAGAGGAGCCTTCACAGATTGATGAGGATGATCCTACCACTTCAGATACAGGGCTAGTTGGTGTGAGCTTGAGGGACCTTGATCTTCAAGAGTCCAGCAATTCCAGTGAGGAGGAGTTCGCAGATGATTAGAGGCCTCCATTAGCTACATTTTGAGTTTTGTCATTTTGTCTTTGACTCTAGTCTCTTTTGTAATGCTATTGCTACACGTATTTGTATTTGTCTACTCATTGTAATGATGAATTATGTAATCATCTTTATTATTATAGACTTTGCAATGGCATCAGATATTCGTATTTTCGTTTTCCTTTTTCAATATTCATATGATAGAAATGAGAAATCTCCAATTTGACAATTTCATTTGTCAAATTTTATTTAGCATTTAGCAATTAGTATTACTAATCTAAGTAATCTTGGTATTTCCTATAGTTTCATTTGAAATCTAATTCTTATACTGTTATACTGTTATACATCTTTTCAAAACTAGTTTTTCAAGTACTATATGTATATATATGAGCACCACCACCCCGCCACCCCCCCCGCTACCGTCCCCCCGCCGTCCCCTCGCGGTCCCCAAATTTAGGCCCTTGGTCCCCCCGTCTCGGAAACGCGTCCCCCTCGTCCCCCCCGTCCCCAACGCCCGTGGAACACTGGAAAATCTCCTCTAATAACTTAGAAAATTGTGTTCAATATATGTGTATGTGATTTATATGAATGTCGTGTCCAGCCATATCCATATTGAGGTCTTAAAAAATGGCCGTACCTATATCCGATACCATATCTGTATTTGTATCCGTACTGTGTCCATGCAGCTTTGCAGGCCAAAAGGGACATCTAATGTGGAATTCTATGTTGTGACTCTTGATCTTCCATAGTTGGCTTGTAGTGTGGAGGTGGCTTCTAGTGTGATTGCTCGAAAAGAGCTAAAATTAGTCTCATAATTATGCTCGCAAAAGCGTGTATTGGTCTCATGTTTAAGTAGAATATTTATAAACAATTAACAATATCAAAAAAATAAAGAATCATTCTCTCTTAAAAACAATAACAAAGCATCATAATTCCACCGTAATAAACTACAAATAACCCCTTAAAAACAATCCCAAAGAATCATGATGCAAACTTAAAAAATTCCAAACAACCCGAAAACCTAAATAGTTTTAAGCCAATTAAACACTTCAAAAGTAAAACCGACCATTTCTCATAGCTGAAACACAATCAAAAAATCCAATCAAAGTTCTCCATGAATGTCGCACCAAAATAATAGCATAAAATGCACGTTATTTTACAATGCCAATGTGAAAAAATATAGAAACAGTAAAATAAAAGATAAAATTTTAGATGGTTTTCATAACCTCGGTCTCAACTACTCGTAAAAAATCATTCGAAGTCTTCAAAACGATCACAAATTATAACAATGCCAACGTAATAAACTACTGGTAGCCCCAAAACCCTAAATAATTTAAGCTAATTAAACACATGAATAGTAATTACGATCTTCTTTCATAACAGAAACAGAACATATGTTCGCCACGAGTACCACGCCAGAATAATGATACAGAAAACAAATTAATACAATGCTGCTGGAAAACAAAAATATAAATTAAAAATGTACGTGAAGAGCGAAGGCCACTGTCCCAATTACCGTTAATTGACCCCAAATTTAGTTTATTCAAAGGTTGAACTGAAAAGGCAACATACCTCGGGACGATCCGAGGTAGGCGACAATAAATTAAACGATCTGACGGAACTCAGAAGCTTTTCTCCCACTTTTATGAGATCCATTTTTAAAGGGTTGCTAAGAAAATAAAGGAAAAGCTTCACTTGTAGGTCATGTGTTTTAGTACCCCTTCATCCGCCCGACTGCATCCAAAGCATTTTGTAGATCCAGTTAAAAATATTCCAATTCGAGGCAAACATATACAGAATGTGAATAATCATGCGCAGCCCTAAGTCAATGTAAACAACAAAAATGTCTAATTTCAAATATTATAACAATAAATGATCTCTGTATGTTGTTAAATTCTGTTATAAGACAGAACCCTTGGCACCGTCGAACCAGTAGTTGACGACGGTGTAGAATAGTCCACCTGTATTTGGCCCATCAGATTGTTAAGACAGTAGGTGACACCGGATAAAAAAAGATCCGTAATTTTCACGGCATACAATTTATAAATTGCTCTGCATCCCCATTATTCGACTTTTTGGCCAATACGTAGCGGACATTGACTAGTGAATAATTGTTAATATTATTTTCTGGTCGTGTTGAATATATTCGAAGGCCAAGAATACCGAAGTGTCGATTTACATTCTAAAATGCGGAACCTAGGTAAATAGAAATAGATCTAGGATTGTGTAATCTTACATTTTTATGGGCAATGGATGTCTTGAATGCTCATTTGACTAAACTAAATAAATTTATAATAGTATTTTAATGGGCAGTGTTTATTTAACATATTGTATATTTGACTAAAACAATAAATAAATTATTCTCAACACATACATTACATATATACATTTGTTTTAAAAAAATTATTGTTTAAATAAACAATAATTTTCTACATGACACTTATTTGTCATATAAAATGTGTATATAGTCTTACAAATGTCACATCAATGATCTAACCTAAGCTTAATTATATTATACTTGCCTCTTAATAGTTAGAATATTTGAAATGGTATTTTAATATGAAAATAAAAATGTTATATTAAAAACTATCATTTGAATAAAATCAAAAAAAAAAAATGTATAGATGTAATGTATGTATTGAGAAAAATATTTTTAATATTTTAATAAAAAAAATTATATACCTTATATTTTTTTCGTTTCAGATATATTTATATCTCATTTAATAATTTATATTTAAACATGTTTCATGTGAAAGTTGGCAAGTAATATGATTTTGATATTCCTTTCGTCTATACTTATTCTTGGGGTCTAAATCTAATTCTTAGTTTATCCATTGTATATGTCAGATTAGATTTGTGATTGTAAAAGTGATCTAGGTCACTTTTAACCTATGAAAATGATCCCTTTATTAAAAAAATCAAATTCAAGAATTGGGCCTAGATGTTTTCCCTTCAAGTGGTTGTTAAGAGCCAATTAGAAGCAAAAAATAATTGAATTGCATACTAGAGTGGTGTATTTAAGGACAAATCATAATTCATTCAAAATAACTAGTTAATACAAAAAAAGACACACAGTTTATCCCAAATGTTGACAAATCCCATTCTTGATGATGGATTGTTGTGTGCAATCCAATTTAATTATACAAAAACATATGATAGTTTATCTCAAAGGTATTTGTAGCAGAGAAATGAAAATCGCCCAAAATCGTCTGGACTTGGCAAGTCCCGAGCCGAGTGAGTCTCGTCGAGTCCAGGGGGCTCAGACTCGGACTCGGCCACTTCTAGGGTCCAGACTCGTCGAGTCTGGCGAGTCCCAACTCCCATACTCGACCAGTGGTAATGACATTTTAAGTGTAAAAAAAAAACTTACAATATTTTTTCAATTGATTTTTTTGTTTATATTATGCTTTTAGCCTAAAAGTGAACTTCATTTCATTCATTTGGCAAAATAGGAGGAGAAAGGTGAGTTGTGAGGAGAAACAAGGGTTCATTGAAGGAAAAACAGCAAGGAGGAAGCTCAAGATTTCGTCCATAAATCACATTGGGGTTGCATTATACTTTCATTCAGTGCAACAAGAGCTGGAAAGGAAGAGTTTGCATCTCATTTCAAGTTTGTTGTAAGAGGTAAGATTGGTTTTTTGAGTTTTTTTCTTGTAAGCAAAAATTCCATTGTAATTTGTTTGATTAATTTTCTATTCATTTCATTTGAAAGTTTTACATTTTCTTCCAAAATCTAATGTAGGTAAGCCATAAGGTTTGTAAATTTCTTTAAAAGAAAAGTAGGGTTTGAAATTTTAATCAAACCCTACATTTCTTTTTTTTTAATTTACAAATCCTACCTTAATATCTACATTAGTTTTTTGAAAAAAATGTATAATTTTTTTTATATTAATTTATCACAATACACAAATTCTCAAATATTAATTTTTTTTGTATTTGTAATAATGTCTTATTGTAGCAACCTTGGCTTTTTTTATTTGCCTCAATTTTCATATTACAATCATACAATGTCTTACTCTACTTCTAAACTCCCAATTAGAAAGGACCCCACTTGGAAATATCATGAAGATTTTCCCGAGCAAAAAAAAAGGACAAACAAAGTGTAAATTTTGTAAAACAATATTCCATGGAGGAATATATAGATTAAAATGACATCTTGTCGACATACGTGGCCTTGATGTTGAACCATGCACATTAGCAACTGTTGAGGCTACATGTGAGTGCTATGTGCAACTTGAAGCACTTGAAGCAAGCCTGGAATTTAACAGTCAAAATGGTCATTTTTTCACTTTTGAACCGTATTTGATAGCTTAAAAAATTAGTAGAACGTATGCATTGACATGCTATTTTTTTCTAAAACCGTATAGATGACATTTCAAATTATAAATAAACCTTAAAAAAATATAGTAGGTAATATATATTAGTTTACAATGGTTATTATAAAAATACAAATTTATTTAGAATATTTTGAAATGGAAGGATTTAGAATATGGAAGGATGTAGTTGTTTCTAATTTTATAATATTTTAATATGATTTTTTAGAATAGTTCTTTTTTTTTCATATGAATTTAGAAACTTGTCATAATTGAAATATAGAATATAATTGATAAAATATTTTAATATGAATTTTTACAATATATTCTATTTTTTTATATATGAATTTAGAAACTTAGTGAATTTAATTTTTTAAATATATTTAATAAGATTGTTATAGAAACTTGTATATATATATAATTTTAAAATTTTAATGTTTATTATTACTAAATTAGTAATTATTAATTGATTATCATTTAATGTTAATATATAATATATATTAATGTATTAATTTAGAAACTTATTTAGTAAATTTACGATTTTTGCATATATTACTAATTTATCATTATTTTATCATTAAGACGATGATTTTCATTTCTTCCCAATGCATTGCATTTTGGTGTGGCTTCAATCTTCTACTTTTATATTTTTTGACAGTTAATATTTTTCTTAAAATGTCAAATGAAAGGCATTGAAATGAGTAAACCGTCATCAAAAATTCATATGACAGGTAGGGGTGACCGTCAAATTCCAGGCCTGACTTGAAGAAAAGAAGGAAATGGTGAAGAAGCAAAAGGAGGATTTGGCGGGTATTGGTTGTGTTGGAGGGCCTTCTTCCATGCCTCCATATCATCCCAGTGCTAGTGCTTCTGCTAGTGCTCATGGTACTGGCACTACCAATGGTAGTGGGAGTGTTAGCATTGGTCCTAGAATTCGTAAATCTAGGTTGGATTCCTACTTTGAGCCTTGCACTACTCCTAGCTCCCAACCGTCCCTTGATAGCATGGGTTGGAACAAGGAGGTCCATGACGCCACTAGATTGGCAATCAGCAGGTTTTGGTACAAATGCACTATTCCATTCTTTGCAGCCAAGTGAATATTTTTTGTTTGATTGTTTTAATATTTATAGTTTTATTGTTTGATTGATTTTTTGTTGTACATAGTACATACTTATCTAATTTAATTTATTTGTGACAATTCTCCTTACTAGCAGGAAATGGTTGATGCTATTACCATATGTGGGGTGGGGTTCAAAGCCACTTCTGAATTTGGTTTAAGGGGACCAATTTTGTCAGATATAGTGTGTGATGTGAAGGGTGAATTACAAGATCAACACCAGATATGGAGTAGGGCAGGTTGCACCATCATGACTGATGGTTGGACAGATAGGAGAAATCGAACTCTCCTTAATTTTCTTGTTTCTTCTACAGTAATTTTAATTTCATTTAGTAATTAATTTTTTTTGAATTTTTATTTAATTAATGGAAGGATTTAGAATATGTAAGGATGTAGTTGTTTCTAATTTTATAATATTTTAATATGATTTTTTAGAATAGTTCTTTTTTTTTCATATGAATTTAGAAACTTGTCATAATTGAAATATAGAATATAATTGATAAAATATTTTAATATGAATTTTTACAATATATTCTATTTTTTAATATATGAATTTAGAAACTTAGTGAATTTAATTTTTTGAATATATTTAATAAGATTGTTATAGAAACTTGTCAATATATATATAATTTTAAAATTTTAATGTTTATTATTACTAAATTAGTAATTATTAATTGATTATCATTTAATGTTAATATATAATATATATTAATGTATTAATTTAGAAACTTATTTAGTAAATTTAAGATTTTTGCATATATTACTAATTTATCATTATTTTATCATTAAGACAATGATTTTCATTTCTTCCCAATGCATTGCATTTTGGTGTGGCTTTATCTTCTACTTTTATATTTTTGACTGTTAATATTTTTCTTAAAATGTCAAATGAAAGGCATTGAAATGACTAAACCGTCATCAAAAATTCATATGACAGGTAGGGTTGACCGTCAAATTCCAGGCCTGACTTGAAGAAAAGAAGGAAATGGTGAAGAAGCAAAAGGAGGATTTGGCAGGTATTGGTTGTGTTGGAGGGCCTTCTTCCATGCCTCCATATCATCCCAGTGCTAGTGCTTCTGCTAGTGCTCATGGTACTGGCACTACCAATGGTAGTGGGAGTGTTAGCATTGGTCCTAGAATTCGTAAATCTAGGTTGGATTCCTACTTTGAGCCTTGCACTACTCCTAGCTCCCAACCGTCCCTTGATAGCATGGGTTGGAACAAGGAGGTCCATGACGCCACTAGATTGGCAATCAGTAGGTTTTGGTACTATTGCACTATTCCATTCTTTGCAGCCAAGTGAATATTTTTTGTTTGATTGTTTTAATATTTATAGTTTGATTGTTTGTTTGATTTTTTGTTGTACATAGTACATACTTATCTAATTTAATTTATTTGTGACAAGTCTCCTTACTGGCAGGAAATGGTTGATGCCATTACCATATGTGGGGTGGGGTTCAAAGCCCCTTCTGAATTTGATTTAAGGGGACCAATTTTGTCAGATATAGTGTGTGATGTGAAGGGTGAATTACAAGATCAACGCCAGATATGGAGTAGGGCAGGTTGCACCATCATGACTGATGGTTGGACAGATAGGAGAAATCGAACTCTTCTTAATTTTCTTGTTTCTTCTGCAGTAATCTTAATTTCATTTAGTAATTAATTTTTTTTTAGTTTTTATTTAATGATTTATTGAATGATCATTGATCTTGCTTTATTTTTAAATTTAGGGGGCATTGTTTTCATCAAGTCTATTGATGTCTCTGCACACTGCAAAAACGTCACATTCCTATGTGAGGCAATAGAGGAGGTGATACATGACGTGGGCGAGGAGAACATGGTGCAAGTAGTCACTGATAATGCAGCAAATTATGTTGTTGTAGGTAGACTTTTGATGGAGAGGCACCCATCCATATTTTGGTCTCCATGTGTCACCCATTGCATTGACCTCATGTTGGAGATTGGGAAACTCCCATGGATTAAGAGATGTGTAGAAAGGGAAAAACATGTTTGCAAATTTGTATATAATCATTCATGGGTGTTAGCTCTTATGAGGCAATACACGGAGAAATGGGAGTTAGCTCATCTTTGAATCACCAGATTTGTCACTAACTTCATTACATTACAGTCCATGCTTCGGTGTAAGGTGGCTTTGAGACGTACGATTGTTAGTGAGGAGTGGTCTTCCTCATCCTATGTTGCTACCTCTACAAGGATAGATATGGTAAATTGCATTTTTGATAAGGGAGGCTTTTGGACCCCTTGTGCTGAGATTGTGAAGGTAATTTTTTTATAAATTCTACAGTTTAAGTTTTTGTTTTATAATTTATTCATCATTTTCTCTTATTTGCTCATTTTTATAAATTACACAATATTTGCAATTTTGCAGTTTGTTAAGCCCTTGATGGTTCTCTTGCGAGTTGCGGATGGGGAAAAGCCCGCAATGGGATACATATATGAGGGCATGGATAGGGCCAAGGAGGCCATCAAATTCATGTATGGAGGAGATGAGAGTAGGTATCGTCCCATTTGGGATATCATTGATAAGAGATGGCATAACCAACTTCACAAGCCCATCCATGTAGCAGCATATTATCTTAATCTGGCATTGCATTTTTGCCCTACTTTCAAGGCGGATGAAGAGGTTCTTAGTGGGTTGTACTCAGTCACAAAGCAGATGACACCTATTGGTTTTACTACGAAATTATGTGAGAGATATAGTTGTTTTCTAGTGATCAAGGGGAGAACTTCTCTCGTCCTATCTGCAAAGAAAGTAGGACAACTATGATGCCAGGTAAAAATACATTCTAAGGCATAATTTTAATTTTATTATATATTGTTAAATGAGAGTCGAGAGTGAGACTGATTTTTTTTTATTTTTCTCATTTAAGATAATTGGTGGAACTTTTTTGGCCCAAAAACACCAAATATTTAGAAGTTGGCCATTCGCATTTTGAGCCAACCATGCAGCGCATCTGTTTGTGAGCTCAATTGGAGTATGTTTGAGAAAATACACTCCAAGAGGCGCAATAGATTATTTGTGGAGAAGTTGAACGATTTTGTCTTTGTTCACTACAACCTCCGCCTCAAACAGAAACAGAGTGCACAAAATGACATATCCCCTATCATTCTAGAGGAGGAGGATCCTGAAGCCAAGTGGACCATTGAGGCTACAGAACATGTCTTTAGTGATGACGACATTGATTGGGTCGACCAAGCAAATAGAGAGGCTAAGGTTGTAGCCATGGCAGAGGAGGAGCAAAGAGCATGAGCAAAGACAACAGAGCCAGAGACAAACACATATATTCATATACTTGATGTTGGTGAGGGTGGCATGGTGTCACAAGCAGAGGCTATGGCTTTTGAATCATCCAATACCTACATTAGACGCCTTCGTAGGAGGGATGCAAGTCCTCTTAGCCATAGGCTTGGAGTTGTTTTTACTTTTGGTATTTGTATGGAACATTTTATCATATGATGACATGGATTTTTTATTTCATGAATTTTGTAATATTGTATACATTTGAAAATATTTATATATCTATGTTTGTTATTTCCTTAAGCTACAATTTACATTTATGCTAATGTGATTGATGTATACTTGTGTATGTAATCAAATTAGCTTCTATTTGATGATGATATTGTGTCTTTAAGGTGTATTTAATAAAGAGTGCATGAAATAAGTTTTAAATCTTTAAAAATCTCTAAATGTTCTGAGTTTTTCACTTTGTCGAGTCTGAGCCGAGTTTTTTTTTGCCGAGTCCGAGTCCCGATGTCGAGTCAGCCTCGCTGAGTCCAAGTCTTGTTTCTATGATTTGTAGACACATAAAAATTAATTAAATTAATATTTAATTAATTACCCTAAATCACATAATTAATTAATTTAATTGTGTTGGCCCTTTTCTAAGCCTAAATTAATTAAATTATATTTAATTAGTTACTCCCTTCATTCATTTAATTAATCGTATTCATCTCACTTTCTCCTAAAGTTTGATTTATTCAACCGTAGGGAATATTCCAATTATATTTTTTATCCCAATTAGCCAAATTAATTCGTAATTAATTAGGCTAATTTTGTGATTCTTACAAACCTACCTTTTAATCCCCGTCATCAAGCTAACTAATCTAAGTCTAATCCCTATTAGTATTTATTCAATTTTTAAACACTACACACCTACCCAAGTCCACATGTGACTCCACATGTGACTCACAAGTCAACCTACCCCTCACGCATGTCATAGACATGTCACTTTCACAAGCCTCTGCCTTTTCAACATGTGACTCACAAATCACCTCATAGCCACCTTACCTCTTACACATGGCATAGACATGTCCCTTTCATGAGCTTCCCCATGTGTGCTCACACATATGTGAGCACACTTTCCCATCCACCCCACTTCTCCTTGTGACACTTGTCATAAGGCTAAGCCTTCAAATATGGGACCACACTTCCTTTTAATCTCAACCCTCCACTTGACTTCCAATCTCGACCATCCATTGTGGATCTCTAAACTTTATAAATTGAAGCCTTTGTTCATCCCAAATCATCCACTTTCATTACATCATTATGCTAGTCATTTATCCATAATCATTGCATCCATCATGTTGCCCTCTTGAGAGCATTAAATCATTATCATAACACCCTCATCATGTCCAAATCATTATCCACCTATCATTATATTGTTATGAAAATGTGAGCAATCCACATTTCACCCCCATCTATCTCTCCCACTCTTCATTTGTCAACCTCAAGGCAACACAGTTTGTGAAGACGAGGAGGACAAGAAAGAGACACGACAATGGGAGCATCATGAGGGAGTATAGTTAGTTTATGTGTCCACTTCTTATTATGCTTTCATTTTGATCTTTCTTGATATTGCTTCAAAATGGTTTGTTTATTTGAGTACTGATCCTACTAACCATTTTGTAAGCGACGATATTCTTTCAAATACAACATGAATTGTGGAAAATGTATACCAACTATCATTCAGAACATCTATCAAATACATGGAATGAACATATTCTAACACAAATCATAGACCTTGGAAAGAATCATCTTATCAAAAATTCATCATAATCCTATGACATATTGCACGACTACTTGTTATCTTTAATTTTGTTTAGATTTCTTAACTTGGCATCCTTACTAGAGTTTGACACAAGGGGGAACTATCAATAACATGTGCTTGCATGATTGTTTGTTGTCTTTGATATTGTTCAAAGTTTTTGACTTGGCATCCTTACTAGGGTTTGAAACAAAGGTGGAACTATGGTAGAAATGTGTGAACTCTTTAGCATATAAACCATGTTTTTATAGGAGTAAATCAAAGTAAGAGCTCTAAGGTGAGCTAAAAGTGAATATTTGAAAATGAGTGGAGATTAGACTTATGGTTTGGTTTAGATTTATACTCGTTGAAATGATTTTGCAGTCACAAAAATAACTCTAACTAAAAAAATACAAATTCTAGTGCATTTTCCTAACAAACCTCATTTTTTTACAAAATTAACAAATCACTTTGGGACACCTAACAAATTTATATTCCACATCAAGCCAAGAGTTAAGTACTTACATTTATTATTTAATATTCTTAACATTAATTTTAGCTTGTTAATCATTTTCAATTTTTATTCTTAGGTAGAGAGATAATTTATTTCTTTACATTTGTGGTTTAGAATTTTTCAAATATGATTATTTTCTATTTTTACGTCAAATATACTTTTTCAATGTGGATTCTTTTGTATGATTTCATAAGTAGTCTTCCCTCTCCCTAATGATGTCATAGACAATTATTACATCACCATGTTATTTATCATTCTCATGTACTTCCTTGGATTTGTCACTAAAGGTGTGTTTTGTCGGTACTTGTATGTTTCCACATTATACATACAATGTGAATAATGATTCTACATTTGTATATAGTTTGAGGCCTACATTTGAATTATGTTATAATAGTCATATTCAATCATTTAGATATTGTATTATGATATGTTCATATTTTATATTTTCACCCATGGTAGATAAATTTTTCTATTGTTATTACTTTATCTCCCCCTAGAGTGCATATAGAAAATATTATTTGAACTCATATGGTACCCATAATGGTCATCCAAGGACCCTATAGAACTCCCATATCACAAAATCATCAAGTAATTGGTCATAATTATCAAAAAGTATGTACAAATGAAAATTTTACTTATGAGGATCCTACAAGTTACGATCTAATCACTCAACATAAAAAAAATAATACCAGAAATATTTATCTTTGGAATCTCATTAATACTCTTAAGTGGTATCATGGTGTTTTATTAAGAATATTATTGTACCATTTAATATTTATCAATAACTCTCATCATTAACAAATATGAGTTGCTCTAAGATTTCATTCGAAACTCGTGAGTTGCCTAATTCCCAAGTTATTGAACAACACCTACCATCACATATCATAGTTAACTCTAGAAATGTAAAAATTAAAAGGGCTTTGGTCAATAAGGGATTTTCTTTGGAACGGTGAAGAGTAAAAGGTGGTTGAGTGTGGGTGTGATTGTTGTGCAAGCTAGGGCTAAGAGGCCCTAGTTGTGACCGTTTCTTATGTGAAGACCATGGTGTGTGGTGTAGGTTGGAGTTTTTTGTTACATGAGGGGGGGAAGGGGGTATGGCTTGTTTGGAAGGTTTGGAGCAAATTTTTGTGTGTTGTCGCTGAGACGTTTGATTCAATTTGGCATTTGGGCAACCTGGGGCTATTTGTTTGGGTTTTGTTGTTTGGTTATTGGCTTTTTATTAAGCTTTTTGTATTGAGAGAGCACTTTGCTTGTGCATGGGAGTATATATGCTTTTTCTAGTTGGGGTTAACCAGAGTTTTACTTTGTTTTTTTGTTTTTTCTTAGGGTGGTCTTACATGGCCTTGCATGCAAGCTCTTCGTTGGGGCAGACCCTATCATTCAAATATGTTGTGTTGGGTGGTGTTTTATCCCCAAAAATAAATTTAAAATCCGGCTTTGGGATGCATAAATCAAGCTCCGAGGAGATTTCTTCTCAAAATGAGAGTTTTTAGCCTATCAAGGTGAATGGTTGTTTAGCAAAGAGTGAACACAGGCATGTGCTTGTGATTCAACTAGACATTATGGAGGAAGACGATAAATATCTCATTAATTATTATTTGATTTGCAAGTTTATGGGGATTCAAGTCTCACTCCCCTTTTTGGAATCATGGGCATGTGGTACATGGAGGATGAAATGGAGGTGATGTGGTTGCAAACAACTATTTCCTAGTGATCTTTTCAAGTATTTCATATGGAAATAAGGCTTTTAAAGGTGGGCCTTATTTTTAATACCAAGTTGGATTGTTCATTAAACCATGTTATGTGGGCTTGAACCTTATATAGGAGTTGCCTTCAAGAGTTCCAATGCAGGTTCAATTCCCATGGTTTCCATTAGAATTCTAAAGGCATGATATTTTTCATTGGCTCACAATGTTTCTCAGTAAACTAGTGGGCCTATCGCAACAAATCATGGACAAAAAGGTAATCACTTATGCCCATATTTGTATTGGGATTTATTTAAGAAATAATTTACTAGATTCTATGGAAATTTCGTTAAGATCCACACTTGGGATTCAGGAAATTGATAATGAAACTCTCATCTTTTGATGTCAAATATGTCATAAGTATGGTCATTTGTATAGGATGTGTCCCAAATCTAATTATGTAGGACCTTCTAGTAAAGAATCGACTCGACAACCTCCCAAGTAGGACAGAGGGAAATCCCTTATGATGCAAGATAAAGAGGTTTTAGCCCAATTCAAGGCCAAAAATAGGGGGAGAGTGAAGAAGATAACTTTGAAGGATAAGAAAAATGATGAAATATCTAATAGATTTGATGTTCCAGAGGAGTTAGATTGATTTGATGAGGCCCTTGTCAAGATGCCTATGGGATAGGAACCTTTGAGTTTGGAACATTTAGCTAGTGAAAAGGATAGAAATCCCCCTAGTGCCCCCCAAGATGGAAGCCTGCATATTCAAATGGACATAGATATTCCCTTGCTAACCTCGGGTGAGATGGATTCAAGTGGATGCAAAGAGGTGATTGATGCTCCAAGGGTAGCTAGTTCAGTGACTAATATTGAAAAGGATTCTCAAGATGTGTGTAAAGGCAAGGGAGGCTCACTTGCATCGTTACTAAAACAAAAAATTGTCAAAAAGGGTGCTTCAAATAAAACTCCAAGGTGGAAGGAAGAAGGATCAAGAAAAAGTGAAGCTAATTGGTGAGACATTGGTGGAATCCATTTCTATAAAAACCGTTGATTCCCATTTTCCCCCATCTCAAGAATGATTGTTGTTTCATGGAATGTTAGAGGTATGAATATCATGCCTAGACAAAAGGCTATTCAATATTTAATCCGATTTCATTCTCTAGACATTGTTTTCATCTAGGAAACTAATATGTCAATGGAAGGTATGAGAAGTTTGGTCTCCAAGATTTGGGCTAGAGTCCAATTTTAGTACATTGAGGCTTATGAAAAATCAGGTGGTTTGGCTTGCCTCTAGGATCCATGCAAGGTTGTTTTGCTTTGGTGAATTTCCAGTAGATCTCCATTATCTTTAGTTGCTTCGAGTTTAGAATTTGGTGATGTTCATCTTCTCACCATTGTGTATGCTCCATCGGACATCTCAGGAAATTATTTTCTCATCACATATTAGGATGTTAAGATGCCTTGCTCCATATCTCCCTTAGATTCTTGTTGGGGATTTTAATGTTGTTTTAAGTATGGATAAAAAGAGGGGTGGTGTAGGTAGGCTTGAACATTCTTTAAGGCTTTTGAAGGATAGTGTGGATCATTTGAAATTGGTGGATATAAAGGCACCTAATGGTATGTTCACCTGGAATAATAAAAGGATGGTTATTGATGCTATCTCTTAGAGTCTTGATAGGTTTCTTGTGTCTAATTACTAGATTGGAGATATTTGGATTGCTAGCTCAAGGATTCTTAACTAGAAAGGTTCAGATCATCAGTTGATCAAACTTTCATCTATCTTCCATATAACCTCAAAAAGTCCCTCTTTCAAGTTTCAATTAATGTGGCTACGAGACTCTTCTTTACAAGAGTTGATATAGATAATTGGTGCATCAAGGGGAAGCCAACATTTGGGACAAAAATGTTCTCATTTAACAAGCAACTTCATTTTGTTATATATATGTTGAAAAGATGGAATAGATAGTGCTTTGGCAATATATTCTTAGCTAAGGTGGTAGCACAATTTCACTTGGATGATATCACTTGCCAATTTCAAGACCATGGTCTTACAAAGGATTATTTTCATCTTTAAGTTGAAGTTATGAAATATTTAGAGAAATGGGAATTAAGGAAGGAAATCCTCTAGAAACAAAAGTCTTGATTTTACTAGTTGTAGGAAGGAGATAGAAATACTACTTTCTTTCACAAATCACTTAGGGATAGGAGGCAAGCGAATCTCATTACTTCTCTTAGGTCCTCTGAAGGGAATCAACTCTCTTCTTTTAGGATGATTTTGATAGAGATCACTCACTATTATTCTACTTTGTTTACTAAAGATACCCATGGTACTTAGGACGAGGAGAAGGCTCCTATTTTAGATCATATTCCTTCATTGGTCTCTAACAAGATGAATGAATTATTAATCAAGCCTATCACCTTAGATGAATTAGGCATGGTTGTGTTTCAGATGAAGAAAGGGAAAGCCCCATTCCTAATGGTTTCCCAATTGACTTTTATCAAGAATTCATGGATATTGTTAAGATGGATCTCTTAGAGGCAGCTTTGGAATCTCAAATAAATAAACAAATACTGAAGGCCATGAATGCTACTTTCCTTGATCTTGTTCCAAAAAGAGAAGGAGCAAATTATTTGGATCTCTTCAAGCCTATAGCCCTATGCAATGCGGTTTGTATGATTATTACTAAGCTAATTGTTGGGAGACTCGAGTCATGGCTTAGCCTTCTTATTTTGGAGGAACAAGGGGGTTTTTTTGTTGGCAAACAAACTTTGGATGGGGTTATTATTGCAACAAAGGCAATTCATTCCATGGCTACCTCCAAAGAGAAAGCTATGTTTATCAAGCTTGTCATGGATAAAGCTTATGATCAAGTCAATTGGACCTTTTTGTCTAAGGTTTTGGAAATCTTTGTGTTTGGAAGAGAGTGGATCAAGTGGATCATGAGTTATGTTACCTCCTCCACTTTCTTGGTTCTTATCAATAGTGAACCATCTGAGATATTTGGAGCTTATTGGGGTCTTCATCAAGGTGATCATCTATCCCCTTATCTCTTTATTTTGATGACTGAAGGGTTGTGGAGATTCATAAAATATTGTGTGAGGCAAGGTCTAATTCAAGGATGAAACTAGGGTGATAGAGTACCTCCCCATTTGCATTTACAATTTTGTCAATGACACCACCTTGATGGGTCTAGCTAGAGTTAATGAAGTTGGTACTTTATAAAAGTCTTTAGATATCTATTGGTTGCCTCAAGGTAAAGGATCAATGAGCAAAAGCCCTCAATTTTTTTATTTAATACTCCTAAGCCTATCCAAACCAAGATTGCTATAATTCTTAGATTCTGTATTAATACTCTTTCTTTTATTTATCTTGGTATTCCCATTGTCATTGGTTATTTACTTAACAGTCTTGGGTAGGATATTTTGGATAAGCTCTATAGGAGAGTTACTCATTAGACAAATAGGTGGCTTTCTTCTATTGGGAGGGTAACTCTCCTTAAGTCTATGATTTAGGCTCTCCCTCTGTAAAGGTGTTTTTGTGAAAGCTTCCCCATTCAGTTTCATTCATGAGTTTGATGCTCTTTATCGACAATTTTTATGTGTCAATAGTTTATTGTCAAAGAAATGGAGTTTGGTTAAATGGGACTCAATTTTTACACTGAAGCAAGATGGGGGTCTTGGTCTTCAATAGATAAGTTTTAATGGTCAAGCTTTGGTGGCTAAACTCTATTGGAGATGGTGCTACCATCAAGATCAAGATTGGGCAAGAATACTTACTTTAAAGTATCTTAATGGATTAGAAAGTAATGATGTTCCTCAGTATAGCATAGAGGAAAGGGGATGTATGATTTGGAGCACCCTCAAAAGAGTAGCTAAATTAATTAAGCAAGGTCTATTTTGGATATGCAATAGAGGCTTAGACACTCTATTCTAGTTTGATTATTGGGATGGGTTTTATTTTTATCACTTCGTTATATCCACATTTGTGATCCTTGTGTGACATTTTTGTGGAGACTATTTGGAGTAAAGTGAAGGATTTTAAAACTTCCTGGCGGTTTGGCTAGGTTGAAGTGTTAAGGTGGAAATAACCTCACAAGTGGCCTTCAGGTGGATGAAAGAAGGATCATCAAAAGCTTAAATTTTTTTTGTTTAGAAGAGCTTCTAGTTCTTTGGAGGAGAGAGATAATCTTGCTTGGGCCCTAACTTGAAAGGTAAATTCTCTAAATTGTTTTGGGTTATCAAGCATTGGATAGACATATTCATGGGAATGTTGGGGTTTCTTGGTGGAAACAAGTGTGGAGTAAGTTTTCTTGGCCCAAATGAAATTTTTTTGTGTGGTTGTTTATTCAAAATCAGTGTCTCACTTGTGAAATTTTCTAGAAAGAGAAGATTGTAGGGTCTTTCTATGTGCTTTTTGTGAAATTAATGTGAGGAGAGTTCTTCTCATATTTTATTCTCATACCCTTTCTCTAAGGAAATTTGGCACTACTAGTGGTGGTTTTAGAATAAGGCTTGCTTTCATGCTTTCTCCTTGGTGGAGTTCTGGGATCGAGTAGGGAAGTCCCCTACTAGGACTCCTTTTATCCACATTGCTTGGGACATAGGACCTTCCTTTATTCTTTGGTAGATCTGGTTAGAGAAGAACATAAAGATTTTCCTATATAAAATAATTCTTAGTCATCAACTTTGGATGCACATAATTAGTGGCCTACAAGAAACCTTACTAGAAAAATGTGATATGTTTGCCCATGTAGATCTAGGTGATTTGGTCATTATCTAGAGGTTGAGTCTAGAGGGATGTCGGGAGACACCTCCCTCTTCTAGGAGTGGTTGTTGGGTCAAGATCAAGGTTCGATTGGATGGTTGTTGGTTGCCCCCTCTTTTAAATGTTTTGAAGATAAATACTAATGGTTCATCTAGAGGTGTGAGATTTTGCCAAGATCAAGAGCTCAATGAAAAGTACAATAGAGAGACAAAATATAGTTTAAGAAGAAACTGTATTCTCATCAATAGATAAATGATCAATTGTTCTATTACATACAATGTAGATGAGCCTACTTATATAGGCAAGTCTAGGGATATGTGAGCACACAAACATGACATGTGGCTCAATAAGAAACAAGGGTAGGTAGGAAATAGGTGTGGGTAGGTAGGAGAAACAATATAATAGTCCAAATGAGGTGGATCACCAACTGAATGTGGAGTGTAACAACAAGATCAACACCATAAAAGGTGGAATTTCTCCTACACACACTATCCCAATGTGGCACAAACACCCAAGCGTCTCATACCCAAACTACTATGAAATGCATTTCCTAAGTAAACTTAAGTGTAATAATATCCAAGATGAATAATTATTTACACCAACAAGAGGTAATCCTAGAATTGGTAGAGATAGTTTTGGAGTAGTTCATTTTATTCTCTTTGTATAAAGGTCACCATGCTAATAAACTTATGAAAGCTCTTGAAATCCTTTATGCTTTAAATGAAGAGATGTTGTGTCTTAGGATGGAGAAAAATCATCTATGAATCTTACTCTTAAGTTGGCTTTGATATGATAAATGGATAGTAGTTAGAGGGAGTGAGTTGAAAATTGGCCTTGGTGGTTAGACACATTGCAAGATGATGTATCTTTTGAATCTGTTACCTTTTGCTACATCCGTCAACAAGGTGGTAGATTGCTTGGTGAGATGGAATTCTGAGAAAATGGGAAGGTGGAATGTTGGGGACTAGGGGCGGTTGTCCTCATAGTACTCTTCGATTCTTGAGAATTTAGTTATGGAAGGTGTGGTTTGGGTGAGCCCTAAGTTGCCGGTTTCTTTTTTGCCCTTATGTTGGGATTTCTCATCTTGATTCCTTTGTATTGATCTCTGACATTTAATAAATTTTTACCCCCTTTTCCAAAAAAACGGATTTTCTTTGAATATTTCTTGTAACATACTTTTAGGTGTAACTCATGTGGATTCCTTTAATAATTAATTTATAAAAAATATGATATCACTATAAAGGGATTTAATAATATAAAGATAGATTCCTATGGTTTCATTATTTGTTCCCTTAATTTGGACCTCCTATAATCAATAATTTTTTTTAATATCAAGATAGATGGTCTATAACATCCTTCTAGGTAATTTGTGTAGTTATGTCATGGGTGTGATTCCTTCTAGTCTTGATGAGTTGAACATGAATTTTATTCATAGCAATTTAAGAGAGTGATGGTGCATGTTGATAACAATCATCATCAATGTTGTCAATTGATTAGGAAGCAACATATTTTGATTCCTTCCAAATCATTGGGTAAATTACTTCCCCAAGTGACCTCTTCTTTTCTTAGTGTATATCTAGAGTGATGGTGCATGTTGATAACAATCATCATCAATGTTGTCAATTGATTAGGAAGCAACATATTTTGATTCCTCCCAAATCATTGGGTAAATTACTTCCCCAAGTGACCACTTCTTTTCTTAGTGTATATCTTGAGGATGATATGAGTTCCCTTGGTTTTACAACTATATGTGTTGAGAAATATTAAGTACATGATAGTAATCATGAGAATCCATGTATCAATGTAAGTTCCACTATTTATGGTCATTCATGAGATCACTTTATAGAATATTCTTTTAATGATAAAACTTCTCTTAGTAATTCTCCACCTATGCTCTTGCCTCAAAATAATTATATAACTACATAGTCAAGTAGTAAAGGATTTAATATATTTCAAAATATTTTCTATTAAGGAAATGGATTAGACTTATAAAGGAAAGGTACTATACAAATCTTTTTTCCATAATAGGGCATAATTATTTATGAACCATGTTCTATCATTCAACAGATTCCTCCTTATTCCTACAATTGCATTTAGTCTTAATCAACAACATCAATAAAATGTGGTAAGATTTATATATGAATTGTCCTACATTCCACAACTATTGCTTCAATGATTGTTGCCTCCATCAACTGTATGATTGAACATGGTCTACGTGATCATCCTTCGGGTATGAGTTGACAATTAGGCTCTGTTGTAGATTATTTTCTTCAAAGCATATAATAAACATTAACCGTCATTATAAACATCAAACTCCATAACATTCCATAAACATTCACAAAGCACACATTTATTTATCAACATGATATATATACACCATCCATTATGCTTATACACTTAAGATAGCTATGAAATTTTTAAATAATATCTTAGAAGTATGAGAAACTTCATGGAAAATATAAAACTAGAAACAAGGAAATGAGGATAATTGTGGCTCATCACACCCACCAAATAAGAATCTTGTTTGTCCTCAAACAAGTTAGGGATGTGTTATATTGCAAAATTTTTAACTTGTAATCCACTGATTCAATCACTCCTTCTCCCTACTTTAGGTAGAATCCTCTCTGCTTATAAACTCTCTCTCATTTATCCTATTTTGATGTTTCTTATTATTGATTCCTTCCAAACCAATGTGGAATTGGATATAAGAGAAGAGGGGGATAGAATGTAAGTGGTATCCATGTAATCTAATTTTCCAAAGATTTCTTGATGCACCTATTTTCCTTAGAGTTTGATGCTATATAGGTTGAAACAAAATGAGGTTCTTTTCTCTTTAACTCCTATGTGATCTCATTAAACTTGTTCTAAGAGTATCCTAGAGATTCTTTGCCTAGTCTTGAAACCGATCCCTTAAATCTGTTGTAATATTTTTCTCTTCATTATAGGATTTTATTTTGTACCCTTGGATTATTTATAATCTAAATCAATTCATCCACCCCCCTATTATGATCCCTTTCCCCTGCCATGATTCTAAGGGGAATTGATTTCTCCATTTCAATTTATAGCAGTTGGCCTCTCTAATGTTCATTTCTAATAAATGATGCAAGTGCTTTAATTTGAACATCCCCTATAAACATAATTGGATTGCAAGTGGTGTTATATATAATGACTATTTCATGCAAATAGAGCTCAAAAAGTTAATCCCACATATCAAGGGTGACCCTTAGTTAAGCAAATACAAATGAACTTGGTGTAATTAATGAAATTGGAATATCACTAAACTAGAAACTCTAGAATTACTCTTGTAAGAATAAAGCATAGACCCTAGCAAGTGACCTACAACTCATAAGTTGAATATTCATACTAGCTATCTATTCAATTTCAACCATCAATTTCTTGATTTTTGAGTTTTCTCTTCAATTTCCCTTTTATGGTTTCATGCGATCTCTCTTTTCTCCTTGTCACATTCTTGTTTCATTTAAGAAAACTCTTCCACACTATTTCATAGTTCTTTCCTAGTAGTTATTAGTTGGAGTTATAGGTTCTCTTGGTGGAGTTACAGGTTCTCTTGGAGGATAATTGTTTTGGGTAAGAGTTGGAGTTATCTTATTTATTTTTATAATGGTTGTTTGAACCAACTAGTCCAACCTTGTTACTTGTCATTGATAGACTTGTAGCTAATTCTCCAAATTTTTAAATCTATCTTCCAACGCTAAATCTTTTTAATGACATTCCTTCAACTGCTCTTCCAATTCCTTAATCCATTAAAGAGTCTTGTAATTAATTATTTTTTCTTCTTCTTTTAAAACCAAATCATTCTCATGCTTTGAAAACATGTCTTCTTTGTACTCAACAAAGGAAGCTAGTTCCTCTTGTTGTCTTATTTTGCAGGGAGGCTTAACCTTTTTCTTTGGTACGTGTAAGTCTCCCTCAAACTCTAATTTTGGGCTTGTGCCTACATAGACATGTTACATGATTTTAACTTGTTCACTTGTTGCCTATTCCTTGTCCAGAATAAGTTTTCCCTTTCTAAATTAGTCTCAACTTCAAGAACGTCCTTCTTTTAGAATGCACCTATCCTCTCATAGTTCCTATTTCTCTTAGGCAGTGTGAGTGTCACCTTTAATTCTTATGACTTCTTGGTTTCTTTTTACACGAGGAGGAAGAATGTGCATGTTTCCTTTTGGCCATATCTCCCCCCTAGTATCTTTATGGGTGTATCACTTGCCTCCTTGGGAATAGAAATTTTCTCTTGAGAAAAAGGGTTTTTAGCCCCTAATGCTATGAACTGCTCTCTAGAAGTTGTAGCTTGATTTTATTGCATTTCTATCTCTAGTTACTCATGAGGGCTATATGGGTAGGTGAGGCAGTTGTTGGAGAAGAAGATACATTTTCTTCTTTTTCTACCTCTAGTGGTTCATTAACCTCAGATGTCTTATTTCCTTTAGGTTGTTCATTAACTTCAAGTGCATTATTTTTTTTCTCATTTAGCTCAAGCCTAAAGGGTCTATCATTAATATTATTGTATGCAAAAAAGTCTTTGCAAGGAACATTTAGAAAATGAGTAATCAAACTTCTTTTTATCAACAAAACTATTAAACAATGGTGAGACATAGTTGCTTAATTCTCTTTCTTTTTATACTAATTGGACATCCTCCTTAGCATATTATACAAAAATTTAGAGCATTCACGAGTCTTTTATGGTTTAAATTGCTCAATAATTGGGTATGTGTCCCTTAAGTGGCAATGAAAATTCAGAAAAGCAGAGTTATGAAACTTGACATAAAGATTCGAATAGGTTATCAACATAATTTAAAATATATGGAAGAACATGATTTGTAGCAAAATTGAATGTAGTTTCTAAGGGCAATGAAAATTCAAAAAATCAAATTTATGAAGCTTGACATAAAGATTTGAATAGGTTATCAACATAATTTCAAAAACATGGAAGAACATAATTTATAGAAAAATTGAATGTAGTTTCTAAGGGCAATGAAAATTCAAAAAAGCGGAGTTACGAAACTTGACATAAAGATTTGAATAGGTTATCAACATAATTTTAAAAATATGGAAGAACATAATTTGTAGCAAAATTGAATGTAGTTTCTAAGCTACTAAGTGTTTCCTAAAAAACAAAAGCTAATCTGCTTGGTAAAAAATTGAAATTTCAATGGAGTAGTACTAAATTTTTAGGAAAAAGATAAAAAACAAGTGTATGTCTGACCAACCTAAGTACAAGAAAAACATAATATTATTCTATGAAACTTCAAATATAAGTAGAGGACACGTGCACAAATGTACCACATATTTATTTGCAATTTTTTTCCAAGTAAATAATTAGTTATGGATTTTTTCCTAGAATTTTAAAATATAAAATCGTGTATGTCTGACCACCATAACTTGATCAAAACTTTATGAAATTCATTTTTTTATCCTATAATATGCGAAGCATAGAATGTGCCACATCTCTTGGAATCAAAAAATGTGAAACCGTTTGAAATTTATAGATATTTTTCAATCAACTTATCAATCGAGACTTTAGCCATAATTATATGGGTGAAAAGTTGGTAATTTCCCTAATAAACCCTTTTCATTCCATCAAATTCAGATTAAAAAAAGTCGTTAGCCACACACATGAAGTCTAGAAAACCAAGAAAAATTTGTAAACAGGATTTCGCTAATGACTTACCAGGTTTGGCACATCCAAGCCAAATCCCATAGCGATCCCGAGGGAAATCCCAAGGCTACAAATTTTTGTTAGAACAAACGGATATTCGTTGCTAACAGATATTTGTCTAGAAATGGATATCCATTCAAAATGGATATTTGTTTCTAATGGATATTCAAACACAATGGATATTTGTTACTTTTATCAGTATTTTTGGTTTATTTATTAGTTTATTTATTATAATTAATGTTTTATTTCAACTATATATATTGAAAAATAATTTATTAGTCTATAATACATAACAAATTATAATGTCTTATATAATTATATATAATATAATATCAATATACAATTTTTATTATTAATATATATTATATATTTTATTTAATATATATAACTATTTATATACATATTACTAATATATATTTAATATGATATAATTTATGATATTAATATAATAGTAAACATATTATATATATTATTGACAATTATATGTACCCACCTCTCGTCATCTCTCTCTCTCTCTACCTAGTACCTCTATCTCAAGCTTCCTCCCTCCCAACCCCCCCCCCTCTCTCTCTCTCCCTTTACCTCTACCTCTCTCCCCTTCCCTCTATTCTTATATCTTTATCTCTCCTTGTGTCATCTCTCTACCTATATCTCATTTTATCCCTTCCCCTCACCTACATCTCTCTCTCTCTTTCTCCTTCTCTTTGTACTTCTCTCTCTCCTCACTCATGACCTCTATACATAAATCTTCCTATATCCTTGGTCTCCCACTCTCCCTCTTGATCTCTCTCTCCCTCCAACCTTATGTTTATCTCTAAACACCTCTCCTCTTCCCATTCAATCAACCTCTCAATCCTTGCTCTCTCTCTCTCTCTCTCTCTCTCTCTCTCTCTCTCTCTCTCTCTCTCTCTCTCTCTCTCCCCCCACTAGTGCCCCCATCTCGAACTCCCTCCCTCCCAATCTCCCTCCTCTCCTACTAGTTAGGAAATAACGATTCATATTTAATTACATTTAATCCATTTCCTACATAACTCATGAGAGAAAATCATGCTTAAAAGCTTACAAAATCACCATTAAGAAAAGATAAAATAGACAAGCCAGAAGATATACCTTGGGAAGAACCTCACGAGGGAAAAACCCACCCTCCCAATGCATCCATACTCCATGTATTAATAATCCATAAATAAATACAAAACACTTATAGAATTACAATGAATACTCTCAAACCATCAAACCCTCAAATGTGTTCTCATGTGTCCAAGCATGAATCCATCCCATGCCATGTGTCACAAATGCAATCCTCCAAAGGACTCAATACAATGATAGCCCAAAACCACCAGCCAACCTTAACCACTAAACATGTACTTTCTTTTATAGACCAATCTCACACAAATACATCCAAGTAGTAAAGTAAAACCACGTTAACACATAAAAAAAAAAACCATGTTAACACAATATTATTGATTAATGTATACACCTAAATATGGTTTGAAAATAATTAATTAAATACACAATTATTTAATTAATCCCCCTTCCCAATTAATAGAATTCACAAGCAAATTTGATTAATTCATTTATTCATCTACTAGTAAATGAATCTACATGATTTGATTATATAGTTCATTTCATATCCCCTTTTGATTAATTAATCCCCCCGCCCCCCCTCCCCCCCACATTTAAATTCAATCTTCTAATCTCATAATTAGCTAAAACAAATCAAATCATGATTTGTTGAAGTTAATTATCTTTTTCTAAATATTTGAATTTCTAAATTCAAATGAGCACATGGCTCCTAACTTTTAACCACCTAACCTAACCATCCCCTAACCTAACCCATTTTATCTAATCCTAGGGTCTAACTAACACTATCCTCTTGCACATCCTAACTTCTTTTATCCTAACCTCTTATGGGTTGGGTATTCTCCCCTTGAGACACATGACACTTTTTCCACATGTCTCCTCCCTTGGACACTTGCCCTCTTATGAGCAAGGCTCCTTGACACTTGTCACCATAGAGATGACAAGTGTCCCTTCCTCCAACCTCTTCTCCAACTTCCTCAATCTTGACCCTTGCTATCTTCAAATCAAATATGGATCGTCGATTCCTTCCACCTCAGCTTTGGCCTTGGAATTCCTATAAATACCCCTCATTTTGAAGCAATAAGGATCCCTTGCATTCATAGTTTTAGCATAATTACTATAGGCATTTTCATTTCAATCATCTAGCATTAATTGTTAATTAGATTAATCATGGTTCATTTTCATATTAATCTAGTTTCATTTTATCAATCATGTAGCTTGAATAGATCATTCTAGATAAATCATTAATCAATCATCATACATTTCATACAATTTACACAATCAATCATGAAGTAGCTACTCAACTCTTGAGTTGCCACTTTTGAGGTCATTGTTGTGTTGATAGCCAACAATTCTTCAACGTTCAATGTCCTCAATAATAGAGAAAGATGGGACATTTGAAAGGAGGCTATGGGTTTGCATCTTTAATTTAGATCTTGTATTTGCTTCCTACTTATGTTTTATTGTCTCATCTATGTGTATGCTTGTTTCAATTTACCATATTTTTAGCATCACAACTACCATCGGGTACTAAGTTTTTTACTTTTAAATATCTCTCCCCAATATTAAATAATTATAATATAATATTACGATGTTACAATACAAAATCAAAGTGGCCCCAAGAATATTCATATGGAATCTCTCGTGACATATGTACATGTGCATCACACACATAATAGATAAATATTGTATTATAAACATTATGTAAGGTGTACAACACCTTATCAAAAAAATTATGCAAGGTGTACAACACCTTATCCCAATATTTTCCCACTTGTTGTATACATTGCATAAGGGTCATTCAATAAAGTACATCATCATAGCCATACGTGTAACCATATGAATATCCACCTTGCTCTTGTGCTCCATCAAGATACCTGCAATAAAACCAAGTGATCACCATCTCAAGCAATAAATCCTCTCATACTCAAACATGCCACCAATAGAAGAAAAGGAACAAGACAAGGTGAAGATGCACCAATCTAAGAACACAAGCATCAAACCCCATGTGATAACAAAGGCTCCAAGAAACATTCATAAAGCAAACAACCACATGATTGGAAATGACATCCACAACACATGCCAATACATCCAACTATACATACGTCCTAGGTATAATCAACATCAATAAATTCATGCCAACATCATGTCAACCCATAAATCACAATCAAGCTCCATGTATCAAATCATGTCAATGGAGTATTTACATATGTAGGAAATCCCACTACATGGGTAATACCAAATCTGAAATGAAGCTCAAAGCATATCAAATCTACCAATCTATGCTTGTATCAAGATCTAATAAGTAAATCGAAACAAGAAGTACCAAGAACAATCACAATGATCCACACATGAAACTTTAATGTTGCATAATCTCTCACAATATATCACCATCCTCTCAAATCATATGAACATGAATCTCATGGAACAAACCATAGAATGAAGAAAGAAAACTTGTAAACCATAATTTTTCCTTCTACCAACACCTCAAGGAAGCATTGTCAAGTATGATCTCCTCCAAAACACCCCATATGAAGAGCTATAAGAACACCCAAAAACCTTGTCCAATTACTTAGATTAAAAATATATATATCATGTAATGTCAACATGGATGCAAGCCTCTCATAACCAAGAAGATCAAACTCAAAGTACCATTTCCAATGAAGGAAATCAACCCACCAAACCATATCCCAATATCCTCATAATGATATCATAATAACAATATATGCGCAAGGAGATAACCAAATTCAAACATCTTTGAAGTGAATCCTCCATAACTAACAACGTCTATAGCTCAAGATCCATACCTTTGAAGGACAAGGATAAACACAATACACCCAAAAGGAAAAATGGGCAATACCTTTTAAGTAGTAAATTGTCAAGTAGACCAAGAAAGGGGAATGAGAATGCTCCTCAAGATATCCAAGTCATCAGAACTTAGTCTAAGAACAATCTCCTCTCAATTCCATACTAGGTGAAAGCTCCTTGGTCTTCTTGATAAAACAACCAACTATCTCGAGACATGTCTCTAATCACAAGAGGATATTGTTGACCATTTTTATGTCAACCTTATCCATGTAAACAACTGATTAGAGATATCTTCAATGGCTAAAAACTTTGTTAAAACCCCTAAACCCTTAAGGCTTTTGCCTTAGCCTTTTTTAGCCTTGTTCTTTTCCTTCGATGACCGGTTGGGGCGGTCATTTCACTTAAAGTTTATTGGCTGGAGAGTCCCTTCTTCATAATGGGACCAACCCCTTTCACCCGCTACTGACTAGTGAGAGTTATTTTTTATCGCTCATCGCACAATCAGGAACTTTCTACTTTTTATTCCCTGTTGCGACTGTTCCACTTTCACGCAACAATGCGATGAGCAATGTTGGTGGGAGTTATAGGGTTTTTATCTCTCTTTCGTCGCAAACAAGAACAATGAGACTATTCCACTTTCACGCGACACAATGATGAGCGATGTGGCCAGTGATATGAAGGAAAGAGTGCTAGCATTGTTTCTTAGTGATCAGTAACTAGGTACCACCCTTGGTTACAATACAACGATGAGGCTTGTTTAGCTGGTGGGGCCAGCTGGTTTTCACAAGGCAATTAGGGTCATCCGATTTCACTTAAGGGGGAGATCGACAACCCTATTTTAAAAATCTTTTATGATCCCCTTTGGAGTCCTCCAGGCACATCTAGACCGTTCATCTATGCATGGAGGGAGGATCGGGTGGCCCAATTTTAAACTTGAGATGATCTTTGGAATTCAAACAACTGCCTGGTAGTGGTTGTTGACTTAATGGGTCGAAAAACAGTTATGATCTCGTGAGCTAACCAAAGCAAATCTGATCTATCTCAACCACTTTCAGAGGGTTAAGGGATGACTGTCATTACTTTGCCATGCTCCTGCAAACATTTCCCTCAACCACCCATGCTCATTTATTGCAAACAGAAGACTTATGGGTCTAACAGAGGATTTTCAAATGCCATCTGAATGAAGAAGCTTCCTCAATTTCATGGATTGCTGCTCCTTCTCAATAAAGAGAATATCTTCAGGGCACACAACCATTAGATCAGTCTTTTTTAATTTGATTCCCCTTCTTTTGTAACCTAACCCTAGTCGGTTAGGGTTTCCAAAGAAGTGTTCTATCTGAGTTATGTCTAATCTATAAAGGCAAATTTGTAACACATTGTACATGCCCTCTCCCTATTTCTCTTATAGAAACTCATACTTTCTACAACTGTAAACTTTGCCTTGCCTTCACATCAATAAAATTGTTTGTCTCACCTCTTTTCCATTCAAATATTTTGTGTAATGCATTTTACCTCTTTATTTAAATGCATTTTTTTCCGATTCCTAATTTATGTGATTGTGTTAACACCCATGTAGACGTTGTCTGTGAATTGATTTTAGTTCATCTCTTCATCTTACATGATTCTAACCTTTTCATGTTCTTAGGGAGTTGATCAAGATAGGAAATTGTGCATATTTTTGGGTAGTTTTCATTGATGTCTTGTGATGTTATGGGCTGAGAGGATCAACTTTCAATCTAGGTGCATCACCTCTTTTCCCTTTCAACATTCCTTCTCCCTTTTTCCCCTAAGATCATTAGAATAGGTTTTATAAGTGTTGGGTTGGTCCAACACCACAACCTGATTGATAAGGAAGATGACCTTCTTTGGAGACTCAACCTCACATGGCAAGGTCCCACACTTGGAGGTTGTTTCCATGTTTCATAAGGTTGTTGAGCACTAGTGTTCAACAAGGGTGCAAAATTTTGTGACAACAGTTTCTGGCACACTGTGTGGGATTGATTTTCAACTTATATGCTAAGGATTCAATGTTGTTCTTAGTATTCTAGCCTTTGGAGGTAGTTACTTAGCACATCTAATTACAGATCCATTCCCTTGTTCATGACCTATTGCCGATTTCATGCCAAGAACTCAAACAAGAGCATCTTCTAGAGATATTTTTCAATATTGTGAACTTTCAAATTCCAATTCTAGAAGGAGTAGACCTTCACTATGACCAATTAGGGGTATTGAAGCAGTTTCATCTACAACCCTTAGGTCTCATTCTACCCATCCATTCACAACATCATCACAATCAAAAGGCCTTGCTATTCATATCAATAGGTCATTATTTCCTATTATTGTCCCCAAGAATCATGCATTTGTCACCTTTAATGAAGGTAGTCCTCTGGTTTTAACCCAAAAGGATGATATACCAGTAGCTTCTTTAAAAGCTATACCCTTTTTCACTGGTGAAAACTCTACTACTCCAACTGAACATATTCAAGATGTTACTAGCATCTACATCGTTTTTTATGTAATTGAGGATAATGTTGTAGCTAGACTTCTTGCATCATCCTTCAAGGGAAAATACCTACAATGGTATAGGGGATTACCCTCTGACTCCATCCATAATTGGGATGAGTTGGAGGAGAAATTATGTAAACACTTGAGGACAAGAGTGACCATTTATCTCTTGTAGAACAGTTAATCGTGATCAAGAGAGCACCTCATGAGTTCATGGGAGATTTCAACTATAGATTTGGGAAGACTTGGGATAGAATCCCCACTTTGGTCAAACCATCCTCTATTCATGCTTTCTTATATTTTCTTAGGTCTCTCAATAATAATATTGCTACCATGATATAATCAATGGGAGGGGAGAACTTTCTAGGAGCATATGACACAACCAGAAAGGCAAAAAATTATCTTATACAGGCCAGAAAGATAGCTCCTAGACCTCCAAGTCCCTTATTCCCAGAGGCTCCTACATAACAACCTATTTTGGCACATCTCCTAGTAGCATCTATAAGTCAACAACTCACTCTTGCACCTACTCCATCATCCACAAAGATTTAGGAGCTCAAGGCCTCAATGCAAACCATGGTGCAAGGGTTTGTAAATGGTTGGTTTGAATAAAGAGATAGTTTCCTAAGAACAACAGGCCCTAACAGGGATAAAACCAAAATTACTAATATAATAACTCACCTTTTCAAGGGTAGAACCAATGGAGTATTGCCAGGCCTTTGAATAGTTTGAACCCTGTGACTGCAAATAGCTCAAAGGCAATAGTCCCAACACAAAACAATCTTGCTTAGGAGCAAGAATGGTGCATTCCATGCAATCGTCCTCACAACCATATTGTATGCCAAAGTGGAGATCTCTCCCAAGCCCTAGTAGCATAATGTGAACCAACCACTTCAGGACAACAATTTCATGACTGCCCAACCTATGGACAGGGAGATTCTGCCCTTATGAACTGGCAGAGGTAGATTTTTATGGTGTTAATCAATTAAGCAATGACTCTGTGGCTAACAACACTAGGACAAAGAAGAGGGCTATAGGTGAGGATGCATTTTCTACAACAACCCAAGTTTCACAGGATGCTACACAAACTATAACTCCAAAGGCCCCAGACAAGATAGCTTCTCCAAACAAGGTTCAAAATTTGACTCAGAATGACAAAAAAGGGGAGTATCCCAAGGTTCCTATAGTGACAAGGCTTGGCCCTGTTATTGCTAAGGTCTGCTAAAGCTATGGTTCCCTTTAGCATTGTTGAGAAAATGAAGAAGGCTAATCTAAACGTTTCCAAGTGGGATCGACTTTATATTCCATCTTAAAGAGATCTCCTTCAAGAAGCCTTGAGGGATATCAATGATGCATAAAAATTCAAAAAAGACCAATAAGCCCCCTCGTTTCTATCTCTCTTTGATTATATGAGATAGTTTAGTTCATAATTGCATGATAGATTTAAGGGCCAACAACTCAGTCATGCCCAAGGAGGTGGTTGACTGCCTAGGTATTAACATGAACCTATGACTAGGCGAGTGGTGCAACTTGATGGCACTTCAGTTCAGACAATATGAGTCATTAAGGACTTATGTTTAGCCTTGCATGCATGCCTGGGTTGTAGTGTCTTACAAGACCTTTCAGTCATTGACCTCCCTACTCTCTTTGCTATTTGTTTGTCAAGGGAGTTTACTATCAAGATAGGAGGATATCTATCTTCAGACTAGTCTCATATGCTATTTAGAACAATAAATGGTACAAAGGTTACCATCAGGGTAGAAACCGTTGCAAATGGCCATATTGAGCCTTATATTCCAAGCCCTATAAATATGAATTGTACTCTTCATGATGAACAAGAGGATGGTTTAGTCAGAGCACTTGCTAATCTTGTGGAGGAGGTCCCTATCTGTCTGCTTGATGAGTGGGCTAATGCTTTTCAATTTGACCCAATCAGTGAGGTCACTGATACGGGTCTTGGTTCTTACTGCATTCATGAGGAAGGCACCTTTATTCTCAATCTCACCAAGGAGTGCAATGATTTCAATGGATTATGGGACATGTTTTTTGATGGCTCAAGAAATAGGAAAGGTGCAGGAGCCGATGTTTACTCATCTCTCCTAACAAGTAGAAATATTATTTTTCATTTAAGCTTCATTTTAGCTGCACTAACAATGTGGCTGAGTACGAAGCATTGATCTTAGGTCTCCAAACATCACAAATAAGAGGGATAAAATCCTTATGAGCACATGGAGATCGTGAGTTGGTTTTCAATCAAGTCAGAGCTCAAAGCACAACCAAAAACAACCTTCTCAAATCTTACAAGCATAGAGTTTGGGATCTAATAGAAGGATTTGAAGCCTTCAGTATATCTAGTGTCCCTAGAAATTATAACAAACATGCTAACAAGCTAGTAGTAGTTGGTGCTCAGCATGAAATACCAACTCATGTTGCAGCTAAAAAGGAGCAACAAGTCAAGCTTGTGGTTAGGCCTGTTGTACCTGACAATCAAGATAATTGCAAGTTTTTGATTCAGATCAATAGATTGTCAAATTTTTATAAGAGGAGGAAGAGTTCTCAATCAAGAGCCAATCCCTACTGTAAAATCAATATGGAGATCATATCATGTAGCTCAATTCAAATAAGCTACCCAAAGGATTAATCACCTTGGAGGGATCTTCAATCTAGATGATCAAGTGAAAGAGAGGGCTATGAATTTGGTTGCAAGAAAAGGGGATTACAAGCCAATCTCAGTGGCTGATAGGAAGGCTCTCAACTTGGGAAAGGTATGTTCCAACATAGACCAAGAGGTGTTTATCAACCTTTGTAAATAATATAATGACATATTTGCTTTTACTTATGAGGTTCTGAAAGGGTTTGACCCTAGTTTAGCCCAACATACTATTGACTACTAATTTTACATTAAACGCTAACAACCTTATGAGAAATTCAGTGATGGGGGGCCTTTCGCGCGAGATTCACTGAATAACCTCTGGGTTTGGGAAGTCGGCTCTTCATAAAATTGGGGGAGAAAAGGGGAAGAGGAAAAATTAAAAAGCTACACTACTTATGTGACACGCTAGAATATTTTTAGGCTATTAGCAGCACAAAAAACCCAAGTACATGCAGTTTTAAGGCCCATTCAACAATCTACATGCTCAACACCATTAGAGAAGATAATTAAACAACATAATATGATATTCACCATTCATCCAACAAATAACAAGTCCTAAAACATAGTTTAATCCGTAGAGTCTTATAGCATATATCATAGAAGTTACTGAATTTGAATACAACACAAAAGCTAGTTTATTAAACTTCAAATAAAACAACCACAGAGGCCATAGGCACAATCTGATATATCTATCATTCACCCAATTTAATTAACATAAAGGCTTTTTCAATGAGCCAAAGTCTAATCAATTCTCACGAAAGTGTGAACCCTTAAAAAAGCAGAAAGAAGGCCTATATATAGCCCTCAACCTTCAACAAACAACACGAAAGCATCAGAAAAAATCCTAGCAATCACTTCCGATCAAGAATCTCCCTGCATGGCGCTCACAGAGATGCAAGCAAGCGAAAACGACCTTTAATTTTGTTACTCCAACCGCATCATGACGACCCCTGCACCTACCCAAACAAGAAAATTGTGATGCAAACAACATTCTGGTTCATGAACCATCAAAGAAGACACGCGGAAACTCGGGGGAGACTCGAAGTCGAACGCAAAAAGGGAACCAAAACATGCAACGTGGAGGCACCAAGTGTCACTGCCAGCACACGGAAGATGGTGGGGCTAAGAAACATATGTCGAAGAAAGATATGCGTCATGCGGCAGCTCTGCATCCTCTCAACATGGGGCAAGAAAAGCGAGCCGCTTAGAGGAACGCCAAGACACCATTTGGCACACGCGCAAGCGATCGGGAGAGCGGGCCAAAAATTAAAGGAAGGGGCCGAAACTTTACCAAAATGTTGCACACAAACCACTCCGAAAGAAAATTAACATTTCTTGGCGACTCAATGGGGAATTCTGCCTGTGGAATGCTAGGACCCAAAATTGATGGTTCGAAGACTAGACTTCATGCTCGAACAGGGAAAAGCAGATCAAAGACCTGCTGCAATGGAAACCAATCATCCTGAGAGAGTTACACCTGAGCTTCTAGACTCTAGCCATTGTGGTCCAAACAGATCACTTCATAAATGGCAAGCTCGCTGGTTCATCATGGACCATCTTCAGGAGCGTGTGGAGTTGGGCCAAGCGGTGCAAGAGTCGCTCGACTTCCTCCATCGAAATAGGGCTGCTAAGGCGTTGTAGGGAAGTCCAATCTTGCTTTAATTGCTCGATTTGATTTATAACTTGCTCAATCCCTAGCACAGAGGCATCTGCAGGAAAATGTGAAGGTAGACCCAGGAACCCAAACTTCTCTACATGCCGCTTGATGTCTGGAACTGAAGTCCTCAAGGACTCAAGTGTTGTTGATGCTTTCATTGTTGCCTTGTGTTGATTAATGAAAATGTTGGCCTTCCTGATCAATTGTTTGTGATCTACAACCCCTTTTGCTTTTAATTCTTCATCTGAAGCAACATTCAACAACTGAGTCAAAATCTAGCCACGGGGAGCTTAGGACCAATGAAAAGCGTAATGCTATCGATAAAAGCGCCCGCTCTGACACAGAGAAATTACGCCTCACCTAGGAACCTCAGCACGGGCTGCAACGAAGGGCAATACTTTTTAATCTTCTCCCAATGAGAAACATATACTTTTTTCATGACCGGGGATAGATCCTAAGGAACTTCCAGAGGGGGAGGAAGATGAGATAAGCACGTGATTTCATTGTCCTTCGCTCTTATCTTATTTTGGAGATTTTTGCATCTGTCCTGCTCATGGGACACCTAATGTTCCAATGTGAGGATCTTAGTACCTCCATCTTGAAAAGCCTCTTGAAGCTACGTTGTGCGATCCTATTCTTGCTCTAATAATTCCTTTATATAGTGGAATTTCTTCTCTCTTTTCCAGGTTACTCTGCATCTCACACGTTTCTATTTCAAACTTTGCTCTCTCCTCAGAAAGCGTGACCTGCGCTTCACTCAGCTGCCGAGCGTATTCTTCCTTTAGGTGAACCTCCTTTCACAACTAAGCTTGAATTTGGGTAGCATCTCTAGAAGCTGCTTTCAACTATTGTATCTCTTGCCCCCTCTCCTACAATTATTTCAGTGCCACATTCCTTGTCGCCTCTTGCCCTTTCAATTGAGAACTCACGTTATTCAGGGCAGATTGCAACTCCCCTTTTTCAGAATTGGCTTGAGTTAACAAGCCCTGCAAACAGTTTATTTCAGCACTTATAGCTTTGTTCTCCTTCCTTTGAGTATCCAAATATTCTCTGAGGTGGATGAGCTCTTCTTGCATCTTGTCCAGGCCATGACTTTTCTTGATGAAATTCGAAGACACAACCTTCAAAGTTTCTTCCATCATTTCTACTTTATCCATAGCCATGGCGTTTGAGAGATTAACCCTGACAACATTTAGGGTGTAATCATTGGGCCTCATTGTGGCCTCCAACTTGTTAACCTTTGGGAACACAGTTGCAAAGAGGAGGCTATTATTTTCCTCACTGAAATGTGTCTGCACGTGCGGCCGGGCTGGCTTAGCACCATCCTTCTCCTTTCTTTTGTGTACCCGACTAACCCGCCCAAATTTGGAATAAGTAACTTGCTAATAATAAGTATCCAGGGCCGAAATGGCTTGACCTACAAACGCTGCACTAGGAGGGATGACATAGGGGAAATGGGAAATGGAGCCACCGAAAGTGGTTTGAATGGGTTGTGCTAGTGTGGTTGGGGAGGACAACGATACAAAGGGAGAGACTCCTGAAAGGGTAGGATCAACGGATGTTGTACTAACATTTGGGGGAAGAGTGGACTCTCCAAAACCAAGCCTATGCGAAACAATGACTATAGCAAAATCTGTGGAAAAAACATTGCAGGAAATACAACATCAATGGCAGGGGGCAAAGAAACGACCTGCGATGACGCAACTTGGGGCTCAGTCGGCATTCCAGCGGGGGCTAATGTAAGAGCAGTAGGGACCTGATTAGACATTGATGCAACTTGGGGCACTGAGGAAACCACAGATTGAGCAGAGAGGAAGGGAAGAGTAGAGCATACCTGAACCGTGAAAGTCACCGGTTGCTGAGGGGCTGGAGGGACCACAGGGACTCGAGAAGATGAACCCTTCTTTGCTGAACCCAAATATTGTTTCTTCCTGGAAGGGGAATCGGGTGTCTACTTTTCAGGTGATCTCTTGGCAAATTGTGAATGGGGCTTCTGAACTAAGCTAATGAGAGAAACCAAAATGTCGGCTCTGGTAGCTTGCTCTTCTACATTTATAACCTCGACCTCCTAAGGTCAAGCTTCCTCGTGGGAGGAGTCATCACGTGGGGACTCGTCACTTCTCTCTTCTTCTGACTTGTTATGATTATGCCATTCTTCCTCAAAATGCTCATCAAAATGGGCATTCCCTAGATTAGCCTTAGGCTGATTAGTCTCTTGGTGGTAGATCCAAAAATAATTTCTCTTCTTCCTCAACCAAAAATCATTTTCATGGCTTGCAATATGTTTCGAGGAATAGGCTTAGCTGGATTGTACCTTTGAAAGATAGGGTAAAAATCCAACCATGAGGGGCGTTCAATGACAGGAAAGTCATTAGGACCCATATAGAGTATTGGGCCATTCACCAGCGGACAGATGCGTCCCTCCCATGAGCTTCACGACACATGTTTAATAGTTTTTTTCCTGTGTTTACTGGACAGACAGTCGTCCGGGTCATAGCTCCATACATCATCAAACGCTACCAATCCTAGTTGCACTATCTTGGAGGTCAGAAATCTCTCAATGATGCTTCTTCACTCAAGAATGATAGGGCCAATAACTTTGTGGTCCTCAATAATGGATTTATCATGTTTTCTAGATCCTATAGGCTTTTCAACTTCCACCAGCTACTGGAACATTTCGAGAGCCAGGGTTCTCTCAGTAACGTAGGTAGAAAGGCAGAAGGGCTCCTCAGAGAAGCCATACACTCAGACAAAAGAGAAATCCTTACCCAAGAACCAGTCGCAGTGGGGGCGTTCATTACTCATCCAATTTATTTGAATTTGAGAAAAATGAGCAAGAGGCTCCTTAGGGATGACACCAAAATCGTGAAGGACGAGAGCCAAGAAACAATTTGAAAACTGGTATACATCATAAGTGGCTAATAGTACGAGGGTCTAGGCGAACACATGCATTCGGTTTCCTAACTCATCATGAGTAGCCAATGGCATGAATTGACTAAAGAAAATGACATTTTGGTGTACGAATAAATGAACTAAGAATGAGGCAAACTTGAACCGCCATGATTGCTCAAATTAGACCAATTGCCTCACCATTTCTCTTGCTATCAACACAGAGAAGTCAAAATGGAATGGCTCCTTCTGCTTCCAACATTTGAACACGAAGACCATCATAGGAGCGGTGATCTCTTGGTCATTGTCATGACCACACAAGAACATAATGGTAGAGGAGATATCTTTGAGATCATCTCGCCTTAAATCACTATAGTGGATAGGGAGATTTGGAGGCTCGACCACTGAACTCTGCTTCATATTAGCTTGACAAAATGAGACAATATCCCGCCTAGAGTGCAAATAGTCTTCCATAGTGTCTTTATCAAACACCTCCGTCTTGTTAATTCTGGGATAACACAACATGTCCCAAATAGCTTCTGGGGTTATGACGACTCGTAGAGAGGAGCCCTGCATCAAAAGAGAGTTTGGCATGAACTTGCTTGTGCATGCAGCCACAAATTTTGGACAATGTGGAGCCATAGGGACCACGAACTAAGGAGTGCCAGAATTCCAGAATTTGAACGTCGTAGACTGTGGCTCATTTATGTGATTCAGCATTCTTCCACACGCAGGCTCCTTGTGAGCTCTTGGCTGTCTGTGCAGTTCGGGCTCAATGACCTCTTCTAAGGAATCAATCATCGCCATGGAATCACAGGTGACTGTCTTTGATTTGGGTTTGGTTCTGAGATATTCATGTATTGTAGAGTTGTATTTACATTATTGATTAATAGAAGAACTCCCTGCGTTTCCAGTGGACGTGGCCACTTAGTGGTGAACCACATTAAACTTGTGTTTGCATTTATGTTATTGGCTTTTTGTTGTTTTATATTAATTTATTTGCTCGTTTATAACTAACAATTGGTATCAGAGCTACGGTGAAATGTTGAGCAGAGATGGGATTCGATTGGATAGTTGATCCCGGATCTGGCTGCCCTTACTTTGTGTTTGATCCCGCAGCCAAGTGCTTTTATGTTATCGACAAAAAGGCTGATGCAGTTCGGGCTCAATGACCTCTTCTAAGGAATCAATCATCGCCATGGAATCACGGGTGACTGTCTTTGATTTGGGTTTGGTTCTGAGATATTCATGTATTGTAGAGTTGTATTTACATTATTGATTAATAGAAGAACTCCCTGCGTTTCCAGTGGACGTGGCCACTTAGTGGTGAACCACATTAAACTTGTGTTTGCATTTATGTTATTGGCTTTTTGTTGTTTTATATTAATTTATTTGCTCGTTTATAACTAACAATTGGTATCAGAGCTACGGTGAAATGTTGAGCAGAGATGGGATTCGATTGGATAGTTGATCCCGGATCTGGCTGCCTTTACTTTGTGTTTGATCCCGCAGCCAAGTGCTTTTATGTTATCGACAAAAAGGCTGATGCAGTTCGGGCTCAATGACCTCTTCTAAGGAATCAATCATCGCCATGGAATCACGGGTGACTGTCTTTGATTTGGGTTTGGTTCTGAGATATTCATGTCTTGTAGAGTTGTATTTACATTATTGATTAATAGAAGAACTCCCTGCATTTCCAGTGGACGTGGCCACTTAGTGGTGAACCACATTAAACTTGTGTTTGCATTTATGTTATTGGCTTTTTGTTGTTTTATATTAATTTATTTGCTCATTTATAACTAACAATTGGTATCAGAGCTACGGTGAAATGTTGAGCAGAGATGGGATTCGATTGGATAGTTGATCCCGGATCTGGCTGCCCTTACTTTGTGTTTGATCCCGCAGCCAAGTGCTTTTATGTTATCGACAAAAAGGCTGAAGATTCAGAGGATGAAGCCGATTTAGATGATGAAGTCGAATTAGTCATCGAAAAATTTCTTGGCAGTCTAGACTCGGAAGAGAGTGATGTCCAAGTGGAGGTTGAAACCAAACGACATTGGTGGGATGGCTGGGAAAAGGAGGAGACTTCGTCTGAAGAAGAAGAGGGTTTGTTGTATTCATTGTTTGAAGAAAAAGAGGCTGGTTTGTTTGCCTTCCAAAATGAGGAAGATGCCTCCTGGGGTGAGGAGGATGCAATCTTGGAACTGGTAAATAGAGATGACCCTGAAAAAGGTGAGACCTACAGCTCGAAAGGTTACCTATACGAACAAATTGAAAAACTGCGGGAGGAAAATTTTATTCTTCCAGAGCGAATATGTCGTATGGAAGATGAAATGGCAGAATTGAGAGAGAAATTTACGAAAGAGTGGGAGTTTTCTGTAGAGAAAAGAAATAAACAACTGAAGGAGGAATTGGCTGAGCTCCATTCTACTCTCATCGAGTTTGGCATTGACGAGAAAACATGTGAAGCCAGAGAGGCTGAAGCGGCTAAAGAAACTGTTGAGGATTTTGTTAATGGAGTAATGAAAAGCATGAAACTCGACGAGAAGCTCAGTGAAACTATTGTCAATCACGTGTTTACTAAATGGGTGCATAGCTATCGAGATCTTCCTCTAATAATTAATCAGTGGGCAAACGCCCTGCAAGAAGAACCAATGGCCGAGAGTAAAGGTGACTCCGCTGAGGAGCCCAAGGAAGACGTTAAGATTGTGACCACTGAAACAAGTGGAGGTGAATCCTCCTCCTGGCACTTGAACGGTCAACAGCAAAAGGCCGTCATGGATTTGGAAGCAGAGTTTGCCAAGCACATGCCTTTCAATTCAGTGGTGGCCATGGAAGGCGAAAAGCCTATTAGGAATGCGGACGGACAGAGGACAACGCCCCTTGTGGTTGCTTACACACACAACGGGGACAAGCTTACTGAGCAGATTGCCAAAAGCCAAACTGCAGTTCCAATAACACAGGGGATGAATAGCCAACATCACTGTGTGTTAGCTGCGGTATCTAACCCATACCCTCTTGCAATACCGATTCCACGATCATGTGGCCATACTCCAAGTCAACAGAACACAAATTCCGAATTCCAATCACAGCGATGGATTACTGATGTAGATATTATTGCCAGGGCATTTGTGCAAGGGCGGGTTCATTTTTTGGGGGAGTCGGCACAGGCATATGGTCTCTCGCATAGGTTTGGTGCATCGCGGTCTTCTGTTCTGCCTACGTTGGCTATTTCTGGCACTAGCACTAGCCCAGATGTTTCTTACCAGCGCCTCACCGAGAGAGATGGGTTCGTTGGTTTTAAGGAATTGTGTGTCATCGTATTGGATGGGCTTGTTATGGCTAGAAATGATTATGTCAATGCAACGGTAGGAGGTCATAGCTTCATTCGAAATTTCCTTGGTTGCGATCCATTTGATGAGCCCTTCGATGGTTTGGTTGATCGTCCAGCCAATCTATTGAATTTTGACGGTTTATTGGGAGGCAGAAGTGGAATGGGCATGGCAGCGTACGCATTGGATGGTGCAAAGAGTACACATAGTGCTGAATTTAGTGAAGAAGAATGGTTGACAATATGAGCCAAAGTTGTGTCAGTTCTGCAAACTTACTTCCGTGACAGTGTCCTTCCTAGCATTGCACTGTCTCATAAAGATGATGGGTTTTTATAATCTCTATTCAGTGATTCACATAACGGTTTTACACAGCCTTAGAAATGTGGAACAGAGGTTCGGATAAATATGTTAAAGACAACATGGTTAGTTTTGAAAATATTCAGCTGATAGATTTTATTGAGTCAGACAGAATTTGGAGAAGACTAATTCGTACAGTCTGTGAGCAAAATCTGGCGAAATTAAAGTCTTTGATGCGCCTAATTGCGAGGTGAAGAAATGGAAATGCAGGGAATGTTGAGAGCATGGCTGTGCCGATTGAGCTTCAAGTGGGAGATTGTTGGGATGTGAAGCCCAATGGTCACGACCTTTCGTCTTCTCCAAACTCTTCATTCCAAAACTGAATGTGAATATATATATAGACGTGTACAGTCATGTATTGTAGAGTTGTATTTACATTATTGATTAATAAAAGAACTCCCTGTGTTTCTGGTGGACGTAGCCACTTAGTGGTGAACCGCGTTAAACTTGTGTTTACATTTATATTATTGACTTTCTGCTGTTTTGTATTAATTTCTTTGCTCGTTTATAACTAACACTCAAATCACTGGAAACAATCATAATTGCAGACTGTACACATTTGACAAATGTGTCAGGGACATATATCTTTTTAGACTAAAGCATATGAAGTTGAATATTAGTAATTCCCAGAGCCCAACAAGCTCTCTTATCTGGACACGATCACAATTGCAGATTGTAAACATTTAAAAAATGTATATGGGCATCTGGTCTTCTAAAATTTATAGAATTGAATATTAGTCAATCCCCAGAGCTCGAGGAACTAACTCCTGGTCATCTCATCTGTATGGAAAGGATCACAGCTGCATATTGTAAGGGACATCTAATCTTCTAAAGTTTGTGGAATTGGATAATAGTCAATGCCCAGAACTGGAGGAGCTAACTCTTAGTCATCTCATATATTTGGAAATGATCACAATTACAATTGTAAACATTTGAAAAGTGTGTCAAGCATTCCAGATCACAGGAATCATTAGGTTTGTGATTGTACGGAGTTGGTAGCAGCTGAATGTTTGAATAGTGCGTCAGGAGTATCCACTTTTAGGATATTGATTACTGAATGCCTGGAGCTTGAGGACCTAATGTTTGCAAATACGAGCTGCCTGAAGAGAATTACTAATGAAGACTGTAATCATTTGATAAAAGTGTAGCTTTTGAGTGGCATGTAGTGTCTAGAGAGCATGGCATTTGATAGAAATGTAAAGGTGAACTATTTTAGTTTGGATGGTTGTCAAACTCTGAAAGTAATAAAATTGTGTTGTGAAGGGCTTGTAGAATTAAGCATTCGGGGTTGTCTGAAGTTTAAAGGGTTCTCAGATTTTAGAGGTCTAATTTGTGTGGAGAGGAATATATTTGATTAATGTGGTAAGCACAAATATCTTCAAGTGTTTGGTTGTCCAAATAACTATGAGCTTGAGGAGGCATCAAGTTTTTCTAGTCTGAACTGCTTGGAGAATTTTGAGATTGACTATTTTAAGAAGCTCCAGAACATTCATCAGTGTGTCTAAATGAAGTTGCAGATTTGCAAAGAGTAGCGGGAAGCGGTGATTTTACAAAGCTTACAGAATTTTATAATAGTGATTACCCTGAGCTTGAGGTGTTGCCAAGTCTTTCCAGACCGAGCTGCTTTGAAGAAAATTGTTATCTACTCCTGTGAGGATGCACCGAGGAGAATGCAACTTTTTTATTGCAGCTATACAGCAATTCAGAATTGTGATCCCAAGTTGAGGTATTGATTTTAAGACTCCTTTTAACAGCCAATTGTAAATTTCATGTTGAAGTGAGTATTGTTTTATTTCATTATTTCACTTGTTCTCACAAGATAGTCTATATTTTTGTAAGTAATGTTTGAAGTAATTTGAAATGAAAAGTATTTACCACGAAGATCTGAGTATTTTGTCCTTTATTTCAGACTGTGTAGTCACATTACCCTTGTGATTGGAACTATAATGGATGGAGTGGAAAAATTTAAATCAGTGTCTGCTTTATGGTTATTGGAGTTACTATTATCAGTACTGTGTGATAATTGAACAAAGTTTTGGAATAATGAAGAAGGGGTTTCTGCTAGAGGTGAAGAAGGGTGAAGAGTGGAAAGGTACAATTATCGATAGGTTATATCATTTATAAAAGGAAGTTAATTTTCAGTTTTTTCTTTAAATTTGTAAAAATGTAGATTCATTCTATAGAGTTAGGAGGGTAATACTTTTAAAAGTATTTTTTGTCATTTATATTTAGAGCTGATTGTGTATATATTTGTACAACTTATTATCATGTTTATCAATAAAAAGACATTCATTTCTATTCATTTGATGTATTGAATAATTAAGGAAATCTTTTCATTTTAGGAGTATGTAAGAAGATAATGAATAACAACATTTGGATTTTGTGCTTAAAATGAGTAATAAATGTTATCTCTAGACCAATTGTGTTTTTTTGTTTTTTGTTTTAATCTATCAAGATCCTCACAATAGTTTTACAAGGTTGAAAATATTGGGATTTTATCAATTGCAAGCCATCAAACATGCTAACCCATTTTTGGAGGTAAAATACAATGAGCCATTACTAGATTGCAAAAGAAAAGAGTCAAAATTACAATAGAGGTTAGGTTTGTAGTAGAGGATTAAGTTAATGATCATGAACTAGATCCATATTGATGAACTTGGTTTGGAGAAAAGTAGAAAATAATATTCTAAATTTGAATCTTATTGGTGATTGTTATAGAGACATTCAAATCTCAGGGCATCTTTATTTTTGAGTATTCATCATTTGACATTCATTCATTAATCATAGAGGTAAATGATCTTGATTCTCCTATTTATTTTTTATATATAGAATGCTTGTACAATTTTCTAAATGTTTAAGATTTCATCCATGCCATTCCATTCCAACTACTTTTTCATCCAGGTTAATTGTGCTTGTTTGTACATGTTTTATGGATTAGTCTAGGCTGAGAGATTGCGTTTTTCTCTTTTCTTTTCGATGAACTCAACTAAGATTACAATCATTTTTTATTATATTAAGATTAACTCTTCCTACACATTTTATATCTAATTTAGAATTGAGTTTTAGAACTATAATAAATTGTACCTTCTTTTCCTGTCACTTGATTTGCCCCCTTAAGGTTGTCACTGTTTTGTTGTATATGCTTGTTAACCCTGTACCCTTGGATAGAGCTTTACTTAACTTGTAATAACCCCAATGCATTATACCCCAAATTTTCTCTTTTCACTCTGAGGTATTTTGGTCAAACAGTTAGCAGACTTACATCCAAGTTTACTTGACTAATTCCAATCCATTCTTTTCACAAGCATTTGATTGAGTGTATTTTTGTCACATAAGAGTTCACGTGCATATGATCCCGTGAATAAATTTAGTGAACATCAAGTTAAAGAAGCATACTAAATAAGATTTGTGCTCATGTATTACAGAGATAAACTGAGATATTCATTATTATGTGCTGAAGCAAAAAAATTTACATTTTTACTCACAGTCATGAATAGCAGCAACCTTCAGAGATTCAATGCTTTGAGGAATCATCAACACCTCTTCTTTGTACAGAAAATTAGCCTTGTTCAAACAATCTGAGACACCTATGCACAGATATGGGCAGATAGTAGCAACATTAAGTGCTCAATTAATAGCAGATTGCTCCAGATATGCTTCCCCCGAACAGCAAGAAGATGGATAGGAAAAAATCCTCAGCCCACAGTCGAAGATATGGCACTATACTTTCTAGCAGGGAATAAGAGCAAAAAATTATTTGTATGAGTATATACCCAACAAAGAGAAAACCCCAACAGAAAGTTATACCCAGGTGACGAAGAAAGCTCTACGCACAAGAAGAATTTGCTGGTAACAGCGGAGCTTAATTAATATCAGAACAGTATAAAAAATTCACACACGTCCTGGCTTGCACAAAGTTCTCCAGCACTCAACAAGGGTTAAGTATGTAATGAATAAGCATCCAGCAATGCACACAAACCAAGCCTACTGAAATGAGGCTCTCATTGCTCTTTTATAGCTAACCAGAGAGTATTTCTTTCAAAATTTCCCCTCTTCTCTTTATTTCAACTTTAGCTTGGGAAATAACAAAGTAACCCTCTTTAAACTCTTCGGTGGCATAAGTCACTTTAATGACATTATAAAATAATTAAAATAAACCATCATTAAATTTATTTATTTTTTGAATAATTTAAATTTTAATCATTTAATTAAATTTCAAGGTCTAAATAAAGGGGACATTACATATAAAATGGATTCACACAATGATTTATCTTTATGTTCTTATATTTTTTTATATGTGATCTCATTTTCCTTGATTCTCTCATGCATTTTTTTTCATATGGAAGTGATCATTTTGTTTCTGGAATCATTATATTACTACATGGTTTTTCCTTTTTGGGAGATTTGCTTGTCACATTTCCCTCCATTGTTAGGTATTACATACTCCTTTGGAGAGCACTAATTTTGTGCATGCTTCCAATGAGATTGCCTTCTAGAATATCTTCCCCACAAAATCTACCTATATATAGTGGCGTAATGCCTATTTGCCCTACATATCATATAGTCAATGTTGCTTCATGTTTGCAAATTTTATTTAGTTAAGTTTAATTCTACTTATAATAATTTTAGTAATGAAAATAAGAAAGATAGTTTTCTTTTTTGTTTTTTCTCTCTAAAATTATTTCTTATCATTTTTATTCATTATATTCCTCATATTTTATGCTCTATTATTTTTTCAATTCTAATGATTTTAAATTTCTCATTATGCATGACTTCACTGCTCCTTCCTCTTTTATTAACATAAATGATTTAGAATTTCTACATCTTATTTTCTCATCTTGATAATGGATCATAGTGTATGATCCAAAACATTGCTACAAAAACTAACACTAAATTTTCTATCAAAAGATTTCAAACTGACTAAATTGGATTGTAGAAGCAACATGTGTTTGATTTAATGTATACATAAAATCAAATACATGACGTTTCTAGAACTGATTGTACATGTGAAGCATCTTTGTGCAAATTAGCAATATAATGGTTGCACATCCTATGTGTCATTAGATGCACTTGTGATGGTAGATCAAATGGTGTATGTTATTTTGGAGATGGATTTTCACTTTGATTTTTAGGAATTCTCGGAAACATACCACAGGGTGTTAGTTATAACATAACTACAAGCCATAAACTATTAAGATGAGCGTGGCCAACCAACATAAAATATTGTTGTGAATAAAAAAAGACCCAATTGCTAACATGGACTAGTGATGAGCCTTCATTAATAATTCTTATTTGCAACATTGAGAAGTCCCAAAAACCATTATATATTTATTTGATTTTGCTTGTTTGGCAATACATGTGCCATGATACTTGAATTTATTACTAGGCTACACTAATACATCAAAACTACAAAATTGGAAGGATGTAGATGATCCAATAATGTTATTCTTTGAACACAAATAAGGTAGATGGAGTATACTTGATGCAGTCAAGGTAGGGAGGTCCAATGAAGGGTAACCCCACCTTTTAGCCTAAAACATAAACACCATGAAAGATATCGGTAACCAGTTGACACAACACAAGGTATAACCAAGGAAAACAAAAAAAGAGCAATCCTTATAATAATTAATGAATTACATATGCCCTCAAGCTTTACAGATGCTAGGTCGTAGCCCAGGATAATAAAATGATTCAACAACTTAAATTTATTGATTTGCAGATCATCTTCTTAACAACTCGGTCTCCAGTAATGCTCTACTGATCCAGACCTCAGTCCACTAGACCAAAACACAACAATCCTCTGGAACCTACATCTACCCTGATTCTTATCTTTCGTCGGCCTCCGTCGTCACAAATCAATCTCAAAACTTCCTCTTTATACTATCCGCAAGCCTCAACAACTAAATCAAGTCGGCCAAAGATCCACCAGTTTATGATGAAACGTGTAGACACAAACACGTCGACTGTCACAACCCTCCTTTATCACTTTTTGATTTGATGCAATTCTATTATATTTTTGGTTGAGCTATTAAAAATGATTGAATAAATATTATAAAAGAATAAAAATGGACACACACACACACACACTTGGAGAATATAATTCAAAAGGCATTATTTTTATTTTTATTTTCCCACTCTCAATTATGGCACATGTTGTAGGAGGAATTAGAAGCTTCTAGAGAAATCTTCAATGCCTTGCATGTAACTCCCCCACTAGATTTTTAATCAATTTGCATGAGTCCAATATTGGAAAAAAATCCCACTCTTAATTAAATCCTCTAGATAGTGGAATTAAGGGATTTTCCCTATATATTGTATGCAAGTTCTCAAAAAAGAGAGTTGATTATGTTTTGAAGAAATTTTCCAAGTTTCCTTGTTGTTGGTAGTAGGATCTCTTTGGTAGTCTCATTTTCATTGTAGGAATGTTAAGTTGTTCTTGAAGATTTCTCTCAAGTTGCAAGGAAGGATCTAAAAGGGATAGCTAGAAGATTGGAGAGGATTCAACTTCGAGCTTCGATAAGCTAGGTTCTCTTCTTTTGTCATCTCTCATTTACATATGAGAAATTTGTGTTATCAAAATATACAACTTCTAAATTATTAGATTGTAAATCTTTTCTTCTTATTTAGGGATAAATATTGATAAAAGTATTTTTCATATAATGAATGTAAAAGATAGATTTATCATTTATTTAATTTTTCTTTAGAAAATATATATTAGATCTTGCTTTGCTTTTCCAAATTTTTTTTAGATCTGTGCAAAATCATATTTCCCTTATTTAAAATTCTTTTTCTAAGATTAAAAATCTTCTCTGGGTGATTAAATGATAACCATTTGTGTATGAATCTTGTCCTTGTTATTCTTCTCTTAAATTCATTACTGGATTGGAAATCTGAATGTAAATCTCATTTCTTTAATTAAATCTTACTTCCCTGTGAATAATCTTACCTCTGTGTGAATACAACTTTGATCTTCAGCATATAAAGTTATTTAAATATTTTTTCTTTTTTTCCTGTGAGTAAAAATCCATTTCTCTCTCTCTGAATGAAGATTTGATCATAAATCTTAATTCCTTATGATTAGTCTTGCTTCTCTGTGAACAAAAAACGTTTGATAATAAAATATAAATCTCATTCTATTCATTATTCTCTGTGAAAAATGAAGTATGAACCTCTCTGTGAATATTAGTTCTGTACATTGCTGAAACAATTTAGTTCTCTGTGTTATTTCATTCTTGTGAATAAATTCTTATTCTCATTTGTTTTACATTAACATCTCTATTACACATATATCTGTTCATATATTTCTCTCTATGCTTAAATAAATTGAAATGAAAACTATATATATATATATAAGTATTTATATTAACATTGAAGTTTGTGCAAAATAATTTACATGCGAACCAGTGCAAAAAAGTCCATAGATTAAAACTTTGCATGGAAAAATGGGCCGACGCAGAGGAGTGGGCGGAGTTATTTCCGCCGTCGAGAAGGGTACCCCACTACCCTGCGGTTACGACAGTGCTGCAGGGGAGTGGTGATGGGACCCATGGGCCCCACTCCCACTTGCCTTTCCTTTCTTTTAAAAAAAAATAAATGCCACTATAAATTTAATTCGTGGCGATTTGGAATTTGTTAATTTTTTTTAAAACTCCAAATTTTAGTTTAATAAAATTTAACTTAGGTAATTTCGAAATTTATCATCCTTAGTAAAATTTGTAATAATTTATTTATTTATAGCAATTTTCTAATTGTAAATTAAATTGTATTAAATTTTATAACATCCTTAGTGAAATTTATAATAATTATTTTATTTTTAGCAGTTTTCTAATTGTAAATTAAATTTTATTAAATTTTATAATTGGAATTTTATAAAAACTACTTAAGATTCATTGGGTCACTTAGTTGGCATTTTGGAATCATTAAAATCAATTAATTCATATTGTAGACACCTAAAATTGTCATGTCTAATTAAATAAATATTTTATTTATTTAATTATTTTAGCCTAATTCTTCTATTAATTAAATAAATCTTTATTTATTTAATTAATTCATTTATCCTCTTCTAGCCTTATTTCTCATTTAAATAAATACATTTATTTATTTAAATTATCCTTTTTCCTAAATTAAATAAATATCTTATTTATTTAATTGATCCCACTTCTTCTATTAGTTAAATGAATCTTTATTTATTTAATTAATTCATTAACCTTTCCTACCCATGACACATGTCATTCATCTCTTAATTCATACACTACCTACCCCTTTCATTATTTTATTATTTTCTTTACCTACCCTCTAATCATAGCTGACCTCTTTTACATCTCTCAATCTTATCCCTCCATTTCATATAGTGTCTTCTATATAAGGAGATGCTTCCTTCATTATCAATCCCCTGTTGACTACTTGACTACACTACGCTTTTAAACACATGTGATCCTACTTGCAACCACATTCCATTCTTTGTTGAGCTCTTGTGGACATAAAATCTGAGAGCAAATATATCAAGCAAGATCAATGGAGATAGGAAGAATGGAGATTCAAACCCTATTGGACATGTGATGGTATAATCTTTGTGATTTCATTTGATTTGCATTGTCTTAGGTAATCTTCATATGTTATGGTGGATCTTTGTTGTTAGGCCAGGGTTTTGTGGTTGAATTCATTTAGTCTTTCAATATTGTTGTTTCCACTTTCACCATATACATTTTGGCACTCTCGGTGGGACCCTTGTCCCTTTTGCATTTAACATCTTTGTTGTAGATTTTGTGTTTTGAAGTTGCAGATCTGACTTTTTTTTCGACAGCATTTTGATATTTCCGCGTCTGCGTACTTTCGGATCGCGTTTTTTGTTTTCTGTCACATCTGTGCACTTTTGGATCGCGTTTGTGACTTTCTGTCGCGTCTGTGACATCTGGAACCGCGTCTGCATCTGCGACACTGTTTTATCTTTTTTTTTGTAGATTCTGAAAATCGCGTCTGTGATCTCCAGTCGCGTCTGTGGGGTTTTTAGGCGCGTCTACGTTACGGAGGCATGTCTGTGTCTCACAAAAGCGCGTATGTGTATTGTACCTGCGTTTGTGCACACTGATTTCATTTTAGAGTTTTTTTTGTTTTTTTTTTCATTGATTCAGTTTTAATCATTTGGTTTTTTAGATCTGGTTTATTTTGAGCTAACATCTTCAGATCTAGCTAACGAAATTGGTGTAGCTTGTCTTGAAAGCAAAATCATTTTGTTGAAGACCCCTATTTTCACAAAGTCTTTTGGATTTAAAATTTACCTAACTTGTGTGCTTGCAGGAAGGGGTGATCATTTGAAACAATCCAAACTACTAATAGATCTTTGTTGTAGGTCCTTGGCAAGGGTTTTTGATTTATATTATGTGTCTTGTTTTCATAGACTAGCAAACACTTCAATTGGTGCACTAAAATTGAATCATTGTATTTTGTGTCTTGAGCAATAGGCTCTTTTTGTTTAATCTTTAGAGGGCCTATCTTCCCGTGTGGTCATTAGGACTACTAGTGAGAAGAGAACGACCCAAGTGGTAGCGAGGAAAACCCACCTCTTCCGAACCACTATAAACAACTATATTCATGGTGAAAACTATGGATAACGTGTGCTGATTAGTTCATACCGACACTATGTCTCCCCATAAATCCGTTTGATCAAATTTATTTGATCAGTTGTAGGGTGTAACCCCTACTAGCTGGGAGCCTTTTGTATTTACAGAGCTAAAAGTGCCGCATGTATGGCCACACAAGCGGATGCCCTTACTAGCACCTTTTTGTTTTAGAAGCCAAAATCCTTCTAGTTGTTGGGGTAGGAGGTCGAACCTCTGGTAGCAGCCCACACACATACGGTTCTTAGTAGAGATACAAAGTCCACCATGGGGATTTTTCATGGGGAGTGATGCTTGGCTGACGTGAGAAGTGAGTACCGAGGGTGGAGCCAGTGAGGTCAAGCATCTAAGTATCTGCTCTGAATAGCGTAGCCTCGGGGGTAAAACCCCATGTGGGATCAACAACTATTGTCTTGGCCAGCCATAAGAATTGTGCTTGACTTATTTTGAACAATCAAACATTCAAGACCAAACACCAAAACATTGTGTCTTTTGTGTCTTCAAGTGTATGCAAAACAAATTTTACATCAAACAACACACTTTTCTTTGAGTCATTTTTGAGTCTAGACACTTGCAAACATTGAGTCCTCATCAACACTATGTCCTCTTGTCACGAAAACAGTCAAATAGTCAGATTTGGTCACAACAAAACAACTTCACAGATTGGAAAAAATTGCACAAATTTTGCAGAAACGGGTCTATGTCTGACATAATAGCGTTTGTGTCGTATAACCATGTCTGTGAAGGGCAGAAACGTGTCTGTGTTCTAAGAATCAACATTGCATTTACAAAATCGCAGACTCACATCTGTGTTAAACAAAACCACGGCTGTGTCAGGAAATCGCATCTATGCAGTATACAGGCTCGTCTGTGTTCAGAATTGAAAAAACTTTTACAGTCCAGCAAACAAACATAGTCAGTTTCGGAATTCTTGAGCTTTCTAGGTTATTTCTCTAGGTTTTCATCTAGCATTCAACCGGTCTTTCGGTCTCACAAAGTCCATCATTGCTTTACACCTTGCATTACATTCACATTTGTCTAAACTTGAGTCAAAAGGTCACTTGCTTGTCTTCATCATACTTTGTCAACACACTACATACAACAACATTTTGCTAAGTGGTCCCTCATCAAGGTCTATCACCTTTGGGTCTCATTTGGTCTTACTTAGAGTCAAGGTCAACTTACCTCATCAAGAGAAACTATCATCTCTTTGGAAGTCACACCTACTCTACTACATACATACTTGGTCTTACACTTTGGACATTGCAAGTACACCTCAGATTCATTTACATTCCATCCAACTCTTGGTCTTCCATACTCTTTCCATTTTCATCTAGTCTCACACATCTTGGTCAATTCCTAGTTCATGGTTGAAACCCGTTCTCAAAAATCTAGGAGAGAAACTAAAGAGGCTCAAGAATCTGCAAACATGAGTTCCTATGAGTATGACAACGATATCTTTTTCAATTCTGATCATACTACATTACCTGACATGGATGCTTATAGAAACATGCCAAATGTTGAGAACATGGACACTACAAACAACAATGATACACACAATGACAATATGGACAAATTTTCTGTACATTCAGCAAAAGTGGAAGACACCATTATGAATCCCCATTTCAATGGATTGGTTGAAGAAATAATGAGGAGAGATAGACAATATTTTCTACAAGTGATGGCACAAAGCGGAGCCAAGATACCTCATGATTTTGACATGTCTCAAATAATGGAACATAGACCTTTGCAACAAACTCACTCCAAATGGATCAAAAGAGGCCTAATAGTGGAGGCAATAGAGGACCACATATGGTGCCTGAATCACCATCATCTTTGTTTCAAAAACCAGAGGTCCCACATACACATGGTCAAACATATGATACTCACCTTTGCAGACCATTATGGATGTCTTATGCAGAAAAATATGCTCAATCACATACCAATGCTAAGGATCAACCACAAAAGCAATTGGATATTCAAAGGCATGCTCAAAATTTGGACACAAGGAAACCCCGTGTCAAATTTGGGGGCAACACACTAGAACAAACTCATGACATGCCTGTAGAGTATGGTATACATGGACAAAGCAGATATGCCATTCCTCAACATGACTCTATACCAAGTGGTCCATATACGCAGCATCATTATAGACCTCCTCCATATGAACATGTGTATGATCAATATCATCCATATATGCAACATGCTCCTCCTCCAATTGGTGCCTCAAGCATGGGGTATGGTCCAAGAAGTTGATCTCCACCTAAGAACAATTTGGAGCAACAAATCAGGGACTTACAAAAGAAAATGGAGGACATAAATACACCAAAGCCAACATACACAATGAGAGACATATGTCCTTATCCATTTGACAAGAGCATTCCAATGCCTCCTTTTCCTACACACTTTGTGATGCCTAAGTTTGATAAATATAGAGGCAAAGGAGATCCTAAGGCACATATAAGACAGTTTTTCACAACTTGCATTGAGGTAGCAACAGAAGAGACAAATTTGATGAGATTATTCCCACAAATCTTAGGTGATCAAGCTATGGAATGGTTCTCTCAACTTCCACCTGGAATTAAGTCATGGGGTGATTTAGCAGAGGCATTTATTCAACATTTCTCATACAACATAGAGACAGACATATCAGTCACTACTTTGTGCAACACCAAGCAAAAAGATGGAGAGCCTTTTTCATCATTTTTACAAAGATGGAGGAATCTAGCTAGCAGATGCTCTTGTGAGATTCCACAAAAACAAATGGTGGAGATGTTCACCCAAAATGTTAATAAAGACATTGGATATGATCTAAGGAAAGCTTGTTTGTCCACTTTTAAGGACGTCATTGAAAAAGGCTTAGCAACAGAAAAGGTCCTAATTGAACAAGGAGTCATTAAGATATTCAAGGAAAACAAAGATGACTTTAAAGGAAAAGATAAGCCAAGATTTTGGAATAAAAACAAGAACACAGTCAATGATGGTGTTGTTGATGCCAATACAGTGCGACCCAAAATCATTTTTTCGGGATCAAGCTCTACAAACAATCAAGTGAATACTCAAACAACTTCTAGATCACGAAGGAAGTACACTCCATTGGGAGAACCACTTGAGTCAGTCTTCAAGAAGCTAGTGGCAAACAAAGTAATCACAATTCCAGATTGTCCTCCATATGAACCAAAGGTCAAACCAAATTGGTGGAATGATGATGAATATTGTGAGTTCCATAAGAACAAGGGTCATAAAACAGGAAATTGCCATCGACTGAAGAACATCATACAAGATCTCATTGATAGAGGTGACATTGAGATTGAAGGACACTCATCTAATCAAGAACATGAGATGTTTAAGGAACCATTCCCAAAACATGACAAGGGAAAAGTTGTAGCCACAGATGATCAAACCAACTATACCAGAGCATCCTATAACTATGATTCAACTATCAATCACATTTCAATGGATAATTATGTCTTTACCATTATCATCAAGGACAAAAACCCTGAGAATTCTACCCAGAGACCCAAGATTGTCCTAAAAGGCATTGGATCTTCTTCCGACTCTACCTTTGAATGTCATGTTACAACCTGTCGAGGTAAATTCACTTTGCAAGGTGCTCCAGCAAAAAACCTGACTTCCTCATCAACCAAACCTGAGTATGACCTTGTAGAACAGTTAGGGAAGACACCCGCGCTCATCTCCATCCTTGAGCTCTTACGCATATCCCCCGCACATAAAGCTATTCTTGACAAAATCTTGAGAGACACTACTGTCCCTACTGATCTGAACATGGACCAGTTTCAAGCCATGGTGGGATACCTTTCCATTCCACACTCTCTTACATTTACAAAATCCGATGACACCTCCGTAAGTCAGCCACACAATGCACCATTACACATTGAAGCCTTCATACACAAACATAGAATCAAACGAGTCCTGATAGATGGAGGAGCAGGTCTAAACATTTGTACATTGAGCACTATTAAACAATTGGGATATTCTGATAAAGATGTGAATTCTACAAACAAAATCACCATCAAGGCATATGATGATGAAGAGCGTTCATCCAAAGGCACAGTCACCTTGCCTCTCAGAGTTGGGCCAGTTATGAAGGACGTGGTTTGTCAAGTCCTAGACCTAGATCTCACATACAACATATTGCTAGGACGTCCTTGGATTCATGAAATGAGGGCAGTCCCATCTACATATCACCAATGCATTAAGTTTCCTCACAATGGAGTTGAAATAATAGTTAATGGTGATCCTAATCCGTTCATATACTGCAATAACTTGAGATCAAAAACTGAGACCATCATTCCCAGTAATCGCGAAGCCATTCCTTCTTCTACATACATTGATCCTGAGTCATTAAAACCTTCGACATCAAAACAAGGTGAGCTTAAAGGCAAATTTCAGGACAAGGGCATGGGTGAATACACTTTAAATCAGACCATGTACTTACAACAAGTCATGAGTTCACCAAAAGAATATGGAAGACCACATCCTAGTAAACAGGTATCTATCATTGTACTCAAATGAGACCCTACTATCTTTCAAAAATGGGGTGAACTAGAAGAGGAAGACTTATACAAAATGCTTTACAAAGACCTAGAAGATGATACACAAGATCACATCAGTATACCATGTGAGAAATATGGCAAAGGATTCAAGATTCTACAAAAATTTGGGTATGATGGCAAAAGCCCTCTTGGGTTAAGAAAGGAAGGCATCATTGAACCTTTACAACCTGAATTGACATTCAAAAAGGAACGCTCGAAGGGACTTGGTTCTGTAACTTCCAAGGTCCACACTCAAAGGATAGAAGAAGCGTTACAAATCAAAGCTGCCAAAGTTCAATAAGAGAATCGCTATTCCATAGACTCCAACGAATGGGAATGGGGTTCAGACAAATCCTCCAGTGACTACGAGCTCACCGAGACATTCAGAGAGCCGGATGAACCCACATAAGAAGAGAAATTTTATGAAAAATTCAAAGTTGGTCAAGAAACAACCCCTGAGGATTCCGCACAGTCCTTGTCTCTAGGTCCTAGGTTGAAATCACATAGGATGAGAACACCTATCCCAGAATGCGCTACTAGTGATGATAATTTGGATTCGTTCACGATCGAGACTGATGAGGAGAGTGCCACCCATGACCTCGATAACTACCTCGACATACCTAAATATAATCGCATCTTCACTCTTAGCCCCGCTCACTTCGAAGACATTAAAGGCCTTCCCCTTGTCCACCACCAACTTATTGACTGGGATCATGAAGGACCTGCACAGTTTGACACATTCCAAAATGATGAAGCTTTTATTGACTATCTTGGCATATGAGATGATCTTCCCCCTGGGGACCATAAAGCGGGATACACTATAGAACTCAATAGCATGGCATATTTCGGTGAGGGTGTCGGGCCTTCTAGTCGCAAAAATATAAAAATAAAAACAAATCAAGGGTCTTATGGTGAAAACCAAATTGTGGCGCTATCTGACCCCAAAAAAGTAAAAAGAAAGGATGCATCTGAGGGCAAAAACCTCTCTGAGGCACCCGAAGATGGAAGGCTTGACATTCTCCCAGCATCATATGAAGAAAAGTCATCCATGTTGGTAGAGGAGACTATCAAAACAAACATTGGTACAGAAGAGATTCCACACAACATATTCCTGGCTCAATCTTTGACAGAGTCAGAAAGGTCAAAATTCATAAGTTTCTTCACGGAAAGACAAATCAAATTTGCATGGTCATACACTGATATGCCTGGATTGGATCGAGATTTGGTAATGCATCATTTGATAGTTAAACCGGGGGCAAAACCAGTGAAACAGAAATTAAGAAAGATGCATCCACAAGTCGCATTATTGGTCAAAGCAGAGCTTGAAAAATTATTGGATGTCGGATTCATACGCCCAATTGATTATCCTTAATGGATCTCTAACTTAGCACCTGTCAGTAAACCAGATTGCAGCATCAGAATATGTACAGATTTCAGAGACATCAACAAAGCTTGTCCTAAGGATGACTTCCCATTACCAAACATAGATTTGATTGTAGATCTCAGAGTAGGTCATGAAATGTTATCGTTGATGGATGGATTCTCTAGTTATATCAAATAAAGATCGCGTCTGAGGATCAACACAAAACATCATTCACTTGTCCTTGGGGAACTTTCTGTTGGAATGTCATGCCCTTTGGGCTAATAAATGCAGGCACTACATATCAAAGAGCCATGACTACTGTCTTTCATGATCTCATGCACGTAACTGTGGAAGATTATATCGATGACCTCTTGGGCAAATCAATAGATAGAAATACACATTTGGACATACTTTCAGTCATCTTTGATCGGTTGGAAAAATACAAAGTAAGATTAAACCCCAAGAAATGTGTCTTTGGAGTAACCTCCGGGAAGCTCCGAGGATTCATTGTATCAAAAAGAGGAATCGAAGCCGATCCAGCAAAAGTCAAGGCCATCCTAGAGATGCAACCACCAAGAAATATTAGTCAACTTCGATCTTTACAAGGGAGACTTCAGTCCATACGAAGATTCATAGCACAACTTGCAGATAAATGTAATCCCTTTCAACACTTGATACATAAAAACATCAGATTCAAATGGGATGATAACTGTCAACAGGCTTTCCAGATACTCAAAGATTATCTTCTAAATCTGTCAGTTTTGATGCCACCAGTTCCAGATCAGCCTCTATTACTATACATATCAGCTGCTCCAACAGCACTAGGGGCACTCTTGGCACAACAAGTTGTTGAGGGCAGAGAAAAGGCAGTATACTATATCCATTGCACATTGGTGGGATATGAGCTAAACTACACACTAATTAAGCGTGCGTGTCTCACCGTGGTCTTTGCTTTGCAAAAATTATGACATTACATGCTAACTCATAAGACTAAGTTGATTGCAAGGATCGATCCATTGAAATACCTTCTCAATAAAGCCACACTTACTAGGCGACTAGCCAAATGGGTAATGATCCTGAGTGAATTCGACATTGAGTATGTGGATAGAAAAGAAATAAAAGGACAAGCTATTGTAGATCAGTTAGTAGATGCTCCCATGATAGATGATGTTCCTCTAATTTCAGAACTCCCAGATGAATCCACTTTAACAATGTCACATGCAAAGCCATGGCAACTATACTTTGACGGCTCATACACATAGCATGGGACAGGAGCTGGCATCCTCTTCATAACTCCTCAAGGGGATTCTATACCAAAATCATATCGATTATCATTTCCTTGCACTAATAACATAGCGGAATATGAGGCATTAACAACTGGATTACGGATTGCAGTTCAGTGGAAGATCCAAGAACTTCGTGTTTTTGGGGACTCTCAACTTGTAATCCATCAAGCAACTGATGATTACCAAACAAAGGATGAGAAATTAATGCCTTACAAAAGAATGGTGGATGACCTGAAACAACATTTCACAAAGATAGACTTTGAGTAGATACCAAAGAGAGCAGAATCAAGCCGCAGATGCCATGGCTACAATTGCTTCACTAATCGATCTATCTCCAAATGAGACCCGCTATGAGTTCTTGGTGGATAATCTTTTGGTTCCTTCATATGAAATCACTCCTATTGAGATAATATGTCATTGGTCCCGAGTCCTAGTTATATGGTCCCATTTTCACATACATTCGTGACAATACCCTACCTCCTGACCTATCCAATAACCAACGTCGTACTTTCATTCGCCAATCTTCTCGATATGTCATTTTAGCCGATGTCCTATACCGTCGAGGTCTAGATGGCACTCTTCTTAGATGTTTAGAAAGCGATGAAGCTCAAATTGTGTTACGTGAAGTACATGAAGGGATATGTGGTCCACATTCTAGTGGCCCTACCTTAGCCAAGAAACTCATCAGGACTGGATATTACTGGCCCAATATGGAAAAAGACTCATATCAGTTTGTCAAGAAATGTAAGCAATGTCAACTTCATGGAGACCTCATCCATGCGCCAACACAAGAACTTCAACCAATTGCGACTCCTTGGCCCTTTTGTCAGTGGGGACTCGATCTCATAGGCAAGATTCACCCTCCATCCTCCAACGGTCATAAATTCATTATCACTGCCACAGAGTATTTCACAAAATGGATTGAAGTCGTGCCTCTCATGCAAGTCACTGGAAAACAAATTACTAAGTTCATTCTTAACTATATCATTGGTCGATATGGTATTCGTGTTTCCATTATCACCGATAACGAGCGTCCCTTAAAAAATCAGGATGTTCATGAACTCTGTGACCGCTTCCATATTTCCCATCATTTCTCCACACCATATTACTTCCAAGGTAATGGTCAAGCCGAGGCCTCTAATAAAACAATTCTTAAAATCTTAAAAAAGATAGTCGATGACGCTGGCCGTAATTGGCATATCCAACTCAATCCTACACTTTGGGCCTACCACACAAGTGTCTGCACACCTACAGGGGCTACACCCTATTCACTTGTCTACGGTACTGAAGCCATCTTGCCTATTGAGGTCGAGCTACCCTCTTTACGAGTCTCTTTGCAAAACATTATCAGTGATGAAGACTATAGGGTCTCTCGTTTACAAGAACTTGAACTATTGGATGAATGAAGACAAACTGCTTTTAATCATCTCAAGGCTTATCAACAACGAATGAGTCGCAGCTACAATCACAAATTCAAGCCTCATACATTTGAGGTAGATGATTTGGTTCTTAGAGAAAATCCCAAAAATCAACAAGACAGAGAGAAGAAGGGCAAGTTCGAACCAAACTAGCTTGGTCCTTACATCATTACATCAGCATATGGATCTGGTGCATATCAGCTCTCAACCACAGAGGATGAACATTTAGAAGATCCTATCAACAACATGCACCTTCGCAGGTTTTACACATAGCTCTTCAGAGTATCCCAATTCAAAAATACAAAAAAATCCAAAAAAATTCAAAAATACAAAAAAAAATTAAAAAAACAAAAAAAAACAAAAATCAAAAAATCAAAAAAGTAAAGAAAAACATTTTCGTCCAATGGTGAAAACCACTTCGGTGGTGCCCTAGGCAAGTACCATGGTGAAAACTGGGTCACCAACACCATGCGTAGAGACATTGCTCCTCCCTCCTCCAGGATTCACTTTCATCCTTTCACTTTGCACACACTCACAACCTATTTGTTCACAATAAAACTTACCCATTCCCATCATGGCTTGTTATTGATCTACCTAAGATTGGTTAGCCATTCATAATAACCCCCTTTTCACACTTTTCATCCATAATAAATTAGATCCTATTTGTGGCTAAGGCAAATCCTACGTCTAGTAATGGGTGTGGAACTAAGAGCATCACATGTTTCGAGGAATACAGTTTCTTCCAGTTTTCTTCAGTCTATCCACACATAATCCGCAATAAAGCAACATTTGCATTGCCAATTTGCAATAAAGTTTCGTCTTCTCCACAATAAGGTATCAGTTTCATGGATTCAGTCAGTTTCAGATGAGACACAACAGCAACAATGAGCTTCAACAAATCAAATCTTTCAATAGACTTAGACAACATTATGGTTCAGTGCTATCTATCCTTTTTGTGAAAGTAAACATTGTGACCACAATCAAATAAGACTTATACAAGTGACAAGAGACACTAAGCTTGAGGACTACAGTGGATGTTGGTGTCGAGTCTTGCTTTTCTTTTTTGATTTTATCTTTTGGTGACATGTCTTTTAGCTTTTCCAGGATGTCTTTGACTAGAGATTCTATCTCCAAGATGTCTTTGACTAGAAAGGCAAGGATGGAGTATCGTCACCTATTTTTATTTGCTGTCTATGAATTGTCTCTTAGTAATGCTATGACTTGTCCAAGGATATGAGGACACTGTGAGTCTAGTGTGAACTGGGGCATTCCTTGTTTGTGATTGTCTTATCTCCATGCAAATAGGTACAATGACTTTCTGGGTCGAACATATGCCTCGATTGTCATAACCTACTTGCCATAATAAAGCTTAATGATGGTAACGCACAAGAAGCTCTTTCACTTTCATATCTTCTGTCTTCCATCCCCCTTTCTTGATTAACTTCCATCGTCCTTCTTGAGTCCATGTAGCCTGCTATCACATGACTGAGTATAATGACACGCCAAAAACATTTGCATTTCATGTAGTTTTCACTTGCATTACCACATATTAAGCATTTCATACATACATATAGGTATCACAATTGCAACACATCTTGCACACAACACATATTAGCACATTTTACATTCTCATCATGAAAATAATCATTTGCATTATCATATTCATTTGCATTTCATACATTCACATTTTGCATTTGCATAACATATAAAACATAAAAGAACAAAAATATTGCATTACATCATATACATATTTGCATCCATATCATAAGCATCACATAAAACATACATCATTAAACATCTCATCACATAGGTACACATGCATATAGCTGCCGCAAAGATGAATCATCTCATATATATATATCAAAATCATAAGTGTCATGATACAATGATGTCAAAATACATATGGCTACAATCCTGTATATATCCTCTAAGGTGACTGTCATCTCACCCATCGGAAAATGGAATGTGCATGTCTCAAAGTGCCATCTCTCAGCTAAAGCAGTCAACAACCCCATGTTTGCCCAAAACTTAGGCACATACATAATATATCGCAGGCCCATACCCTCAATGGCAGCTTTGTCCTTGAATGTCAACTCTGGTTGCAACCTCTGAGTCGATGGGAATCTCTCTCGCGACTCCAGCATAGGCAAATACTCCTGCAATCAAGCAAATCAATCATGTCAGTCATAGTGGCATTCACTGTTCATCACAAAATGCTACTTTTTATCTAAGTGCATATGGTACTCTATCCTAGTAACACTCATTGTTCATCACAAAGTGTTGCCTCTATCCTAGTAACACTCATTGTTCATCACAAAGTGTTGCTTCTATCCTAGTGACACTCACCATCACAAAGTGTTGCTTCTATCCTAGTGGTACTCCCTGTTCATCACAAATTACTACGTGTTTTGCACTCCCTGTTCATCACAAAGTGCTGCTCACATTTGCACTCACTGTTCATCACAAAGTGTTGCTCCTATTGGTACTCCCTATTCATCACAAAGTACTACGTGTTTTGCACTCCCTGTTCATCACAAAGTGCTGCTCACATTTGCACTCACTGTTCATCACAAAGTGTTGCTCCTATTGGTACTCCCTGTTCATCACAAAGTACTATATCTTGGTACTCATTGTTCATCACAAAGTGCCTTGATCTATCCTATCCTAGGGCCTCTGCTTGAGTGAATCTTCTTGAGTAGTTTCCTAATTGGCAATGTATGTTCTATCATAGAATTGTCAATCCTAGCCCTATTTGCTATCCTAGTCTTCCCTAGAGGACCTATTTCAGTGAATCCTCTTAGCAACTTATCCAATCGATAGCGTATGTTCATCACAGAACTACTGATTTGAACTAGAAGACACAAATGCACATTTTTGACACAAACGTGCTTTCATGACATAAACGCGCTTAGAGACTGCATAAATTATGCGCCTGTTCTACACAGACGTGCCTGAAACACACAGACGTGCCTATGCTCTGCACATACGCACTTATCTTGCATAAACGTGCCTGCCTAGCACAAACGCGCCTGCACAGTGCAGACGCGATCGCATCCTACACAGACGCCTTTTTCGGCATAGATGCGCTTGGCACAAACACAGACGCGCCTAGCCAGCATAGACGCACCTAACACCAGCGTAGACGCGCCTCCACGTTTTTGACATTTTTTGACATATCCTAAAAGCACATTTATTGCACTACCTAAGATGTATTAATGACAACATTTATTGCAATGAAGTACAAGGAGGTTTTGTGGTACTCACCGGCTCTCCTACCTCTGCTGGCCTCTGATATCGATGAACGCGATCGAATCTATGAACCAATGCCATCGCTGCTGACTGCTGCTGCTCTATCTCGCTTTGCACTCTGCTCTCATGGATGTGTGAATGACAATGAGGATGTTTTCCCCTCGTGATCTATTTATAGACTTCCCTAGCCCTAGCCCTAGCCCTCGTTTCCTGAGTCAGTCTTCTTTATCCCGTGACTCTGTCACTCTATTCTACTTGGTCAGTCCATTCTAGCCATTCTTTCTTATTGAGAGATTGTCTGCGATCTTTTTAGACATTTTCATCCTATCTCTTGAGGGGGCATATCATTCCCATCTTGGGGCAACTTTGTATCAGTTCATATTATCTTCTTTGAAACAACGCGACAAGCCGCATTGTCTCAAAGAGGGCCAAAATGTAGACACCTAAAATTGTCACGTCTAATTAAATAAATATTTTATTTATTTAATTATTTTAGCCTAATTCTTCTATTAATTAAATAAATCTTTATTTATTTAATTAATTCATTTATCCTCTTCTAGCCTTATTTCTCATTTAAATAAATACATTTATTTATTTAAATTATCCTTTTTCCTAAATTGAATAAATATCTTATTTATTTAATTGATCCCACTTCTTCTATTAATTAAATGAATCTTTATTTATTTAATTAATTCATTAACCTTTCCTACCCATGACACATGTCATTCATCTCTTAATTCATACACTACCTACCCCTTTCATTATTTTATTATTTTCTTTACCTACCCTCTAATCATAGCCGACCTCTTTTACACCTCTCAATCTTATCCCTCCATTTCATATAGTGTCTTCTATATAAGGAGATGCTTCCTTCATTATCAATCCCCCATTGACTACTTGATTACACTACGCTTTTGAACACATGCGATCCTACTTGCAACCACATTCCGTTATTTGTTGAGCTCTCGTGCACATAAAATCTGAGAGAAAACATATCAAGCAAGATCAATGGAGATAGGAAGAATGGAGATTCAAACCCTATTGGACATGTGATGGTATAATCTTTGTAATTTCATTTGATTTGCATTGTCTTAGGTAATCTTTATATGTTATGGTGGATCTTTGTTGTTAGGCTAGGGTTTTGTGGTTGAATTCATTTAGTCTTTCAATATTGTTGTTTCCACTTTCACCATATACACATATTAATATGATTTGAACCAAATGTCTAAGCTAATTGTTGTTTTTGGGACTAGTGACTTTATAAGTGATTATTCTCATGGTAGAAATCAACACATTGCTTAACCTTGCATGTAACTTACACTAACCTTGCTTCATGCGAAGTACTTATACATTACTTGCATTATTGATGACAAAGTTACATTTTCTTCATCTTCATGCAAGTTATCCGTTTAATTATTATTATACAAGTTTCATAATCATCATTATTATGCAAGTTATATTTCAAGTTTTGAATATTGGATAATTTAGTTATGGTTTTATTCCATGAGGTTCATCAAGTAGTTGTTTCAATCAATTAAACTTTGCAATGTCCAATTATGTACTTTCAATTCATAATTATTTCAAGCATGATGTTTTTTATATCTTCTTAATTAGAAAACTAAATAAAGAAAGTTGGAAAAACAAAACCTAGCAGCGTTCGGTATATACAGTGCCTTTGGGTCACGCTTACAGGTAATGTCGTCATGTTGAACTACTGCACTTAATGCCTAATAAAGCTGCATCAACGACATCTGTGGCATTGTCCCTATTAATAGTCAGGGAGTACTAAGTGACACTTGGAAATTAAAATCCAAGGGGTG